>NW_026732446.1:0-75000 GCF_028476545.2 Physella acuta | reverse complement strand
ACACTCATACACACACTCATTCTCATATAAACAATCACATATACACTCACACACATTCACAAATAAAAATACAAACTACCAAATACACTTGCACAGATTCACGCAAACAACCACACATGCTTATATACTGACAAAGACACACACATACATGCACACACCCTCTATGCACACACACACACGCATGCACACACACACGCACGCACACACACACACACGCACGCACACACTCTCACACACACACGGACGCGCGTACTCACCCAGCTGACAGCTCCGGATCAAAATAAAAACTCCGAACGATGACATCAGGCAGAGCACGTGGGACATGGTCATGTGACCTCTCGACCTCCCACCAACTCAGTCCTCACGTCCGTCCACGCTAATCCTCATGCTAGTCTGGGAACCAAAAGAGAAAGTAGAAAGTAGAAAGTAGAAAGTAGAACGTCACTAGAAATAAAACGTCACTCCGGTGTATTAGGCTGGCTTTATAAGGGATCAGATTTCTTAAGGAATTTTCAAACTTTCTTGGGCGGAGGATTTGTTACGTCATTGACTAGAGTGAGACGCACCACGTGATGAATGGCGGAGGACGTCACGTGGGATTAACTTCACAAATAGCAGGATGTGATTGGCTGTAAGGAAATACCTTAACAGTTGAAAGTTACGGCAACAGTAACTCACGAAGCGAAGTGTTTATGAATATCTACATCTACATCTACATCTACATCTACATCTACATCTACATCTACATCTACATCTACATCTACATCTACATCTACATCTACATCTACATCTACATCTACATCTACATCTACACCTACACCTACACCTACACCTACACCTACACCTACACCTACACCTACACCTACACCTACACCTACACCTACACCTACACCTACACCTACACCTACACCTACACCTACACCTACACCTACACCTACACCTACACCTACACCTACACCTACACCTACACCTACACCTACACCTACACCTACACCTACACCTACACCTACACCTACACCTACACCTACACCTACACCTACACCTACACCTACACCTACACCTACACCTATACCTACATCTACATCTACTTCTACATCTACATCTACATCTACATCTACATCTACATATATATACATATACATATATAATATATAGGGCCAATATATAAAGGAGAAATACTGGTTACATTGACTTAACTTAGCTGATATAATTAAGCAAATCTAAATAAATTGTTACAGCAAAACCTTATATAAAGCCCAGCTTCTCAGTTATAATTTCAACTAACGAGCACATAATCCATCACAGAAGAGATAACGCCCACTTCTCAAAAACACCACGCAACACTTTTATCGGCTGAATCCCCACCCATGAGCTCATAAGGAAACTACTGGATACATGAGTGTAGTTGTTTTAACTGAGATACCCAGCAGTTTAAAATGTTGCTCTATTGGCCGAGAGAGACTTTATTGACTTAGTGCTATTTTTATTTCGCCGCCAACACGTAATTTCCAAGTTTCAATTAACGAAATGTTTAAACTACGGGATAGCTTGCTGTCATTTTCTATCAATCTTTTCTGTTTTATCCCCGGAGTTTTATACACTTGTAACTGAGATTTTTACCCTATCAGAAAATGTAACATTTTTTTGTTGTTGTAACTCCCCGTGTATCAATCATGAATTTGTAACGCCATTAGAGCCAAGTAGGGTGGCCAGATTTTTGTCCGCGCTGCAAGCCAACTTGAAGATTTGCCAAAACCCTTCAAAAAAAACTTTTTAAAGAAATTTTCAGAGAAATTTTCAGGCTATAATCTAGTTTGTATCAATGATTCTCGCTTGTTTTTTATTTCTTCAAGGTTATTTTTTAAATTTGTTGGTAGAAATATTGAATTTGATGGAGTACTAAATTAAATTAAATATTTGGAAAAAATTTCAATAGTTCACGTAGAAAACTTGTTTTCAAACTTTGGAAACATTCCGTTTTATTTCTGACGTAATAAAACTTAACCCCAAAACAATTTTGTGATAGTGTCACCCCTGTCTGCCTGTTACACTCCCAAATCTGTTACACTCCCAAATCTGTTACACTCCAAAGTCTGTCTGTTACACTCTAAAGTCTGTCTGTTACACTCCCAAGTAAGCCTGTTACACTTCCAAATCTGTTACACTCCAAAGTATGTCTGTTAGACTCCCAAATCTGTTACACTCCCAAGTCGGCCTGTTACACTCCTAAATCTGTTACACTCCCAAGTCTGTCTGTTACACTCCCAAATCTGTTACACTCCCAAGTCGGCCTGTTACACTCCAAAGTCTGCCTGTTACACTCCCAAGTAAGCCTGTTACACTTCCAAATCTGTTACACTCCAAAGTATGTCTGTTAGACTCCCAAATCTGTTACACTCCCAAGTCGGCCTGTTACACTCCTAAATCTGTTACACTCCCAAGTCTGTCTGTTACACTCCCAAATCTGTTACACTCCCAAATCTGTTACACTCCCAAATCTGTTACACTCCAAAGTCTGTATGTTACACTCCCAAATCTGTTACACTCCAAAGTCTGTCTGTTACACTCCCAAGTCGGCCTGTTACACTCCCAAGCCTGTTACACTCCCAAATCTGTTACACTCCAAAGTCTGTCTGTTACACTCCCAAATCTGTTACACTCCCAAATCTGTTACACTCCCAAATCTGTTACACTCCCAAGTCGGCCTGTTACACTCCCAAGCCTGTTACACTCCCAAATCTGTTACACTCCCAAATCTGTTACACTCCCAAGTCTGTTACACTCCAAAGTCTGTCTGTTACACTCCCAAATCTGTTACACTCCCAAATCTGTTACACTCCCAAGTCTGTTACACTCCAAAGTCTGTCTGTTACACTCCAAAGTCTGCTACTGACACCACCTACTTATAAGCCACCTCGTCAAGACTACACGTGTCTAAATTTTCCTGTATTTTATCTGTATCTATTTTCTATGTCAATGAAGTGTGCCATAAAGTTTCCAATAAAATTTGCTAACAATGGAGTTTCTAATGGCATTTTCTCAGCGGCGTGAACTTGGGATGTCCAGCTTTCGGGACAGCAATCGCGCGCTCTACCGCTCGGCCACGCGTCCCTTGAGTATTTGATCTTGTAGCTGTGCACAAGATGAATCCAGGCGATGTCCGGGTGGGACTGAGATTGATCCAAGACAGGCCATGTTCAGACAGAAAGAGAACAACATCCTTTAAAAACAATTCATCTCCACTGTCGCCGCCATCTTGGTGAACCTTTTTTAGACGCAGCTTCGCGAAACGAATTTAATAGGCTAAAAATAAATTGAATTGTGAAATAATTTTAAAATCAAAACAAATCTGTTACTACTTAAATTTTCTCTTTTTTTAAAATGTTATGTCGACATCACCAGCATCAAGTGTAATTAGTATTTGTCCTTGACAGCTAATTAATTAAATCTAGTTAGACGTGGTTAAAAATGCTGACAGTTCTAGTTGTATCACTTATCTAATCTAGAAAATTGTTTTAACATTTAAAGTGGCGTCGTGACAGAGGTCTATGTGTACAAGCACACAAATTATTTCGTTTGTATTGTTGTAATGGCACTGACTGGAGACCCGCGGTGAATAGAAATTACATTTTTACTTTCTCGCATATTGAGTATAGAGGAAATATAGGAATCGTGAAAAAAATGGAAGTGGGATTTTGACAAATTTTGACGTTTTACACTTTCCTGAATATCTGTATGTCTGTCTGTATGTGTGATATCCGAAGGTGGTACTTACCTTTATTTCCAATTTCTTAAATAAAAATAACTGAGTACAGTAAACACGAGGAAATGAGTACCGTTTCAGTTATGGTAAAAAAATCTAAATCTATAATGGGCCACGTTCGCCATCTCTCTTTCTCTCTCTCTCTCTGTCCGCAAAAAATTTTCGCCGGATATCACGTCAGAATCGGCAGCGATATATGAAGAACTTTTTACGGAGTTTTGTTGAAAATAATATGCTAGATGTTTTAAATGTATAACCACAATTTTATTTAAAGAAGAAAAATAAAAAATAAAGGCGTATTCGAATGTAGAGAAACAGTATTATTTATGCAACCGGAAAAGCATTTATATATGTGAAGAAGAATGCATAAAACTGTGACGTCACTATTTATACATTAACTAATGACGTCATCTGCCGTGTTTTCAATAAAAAGAAATGAACTATTTCATTCAAATTTGATTTAGATCTACGTACACTATGAAATGTATACAATACAATTTTTCCGGCCTAAACTTATTAAATTTATTTATACAAAATCTTTGTTTGGAACTGGCTAATTTGGGATAAAAAAATTAATTTGAAAGAAATAGGCATATTCGCGTAAGTTAAGATTTTAAAATACGTCTTTCATTCTCCGTATTTAATAAGGTGCCTAAATAGCGGAGATGTTAGTGTACTATAAACCACGCAGGTGGTGCGGGTTCGAGACGCACCAAGCCAACTTGGTTAATGTATTTTTTTTATTTTGCTCGGGCTAAACTTAAAAAAAAATTCTATTAGGATTCTAGATCTAGATCTAGATTGTCGGGTGTCCGATAAGGCACTTCCCGGCGCCGCAGGCGCTTCAAATTTGGCAGGATCTTGCCTTGGGGCGACAGAACACGGGGGCCGGTTGGCCAAAAGTATACGATGAGGGGGTCAAACCTGACCTCGACTGACCGGTGCCTTATATGAGCTATAAATCGAAAAAAAATGTCCACGGAGGAACCTCTTCATAACTCTTGAGGTCGTAGACCGACCCTCGGGCGAATTAATTAAGCATTCAAGTTCTCAATATTTTCGAAAGCCTAAGCGAAGCTGGGCAGCATGCCTAGTGTCATATAAAAGTGTTGACTACCGTTCTAAGACTTCAATACATTTTTGAGCGATTTCCAGGTAATTGGAATAAATATTTTACGTTATTGACAAAATTTCAAAAACTTTAAGATTTTGTTAAATTTAAATAATTGAAATTGAAATAATTGAAATTGAAATACTTACAATCGAAATAATTTAAAAATAAAATGTGCGCCAAGAACTTCTCACTTGACGTGTTTCACAACAAAAAGTTATGTCACAACATCACCTACCATCTGTATAGCCCGACCCCAGTGGTAGTGACATCCCAACCCTCAGGTTCACGGGAGATCACTCCCGATTGATTTGAACATCACACATCCTCAATTCAGTAGATAAATGATACCAATAAAAAATAGGGGAGGGGGGAGTTGAATAGAAATGTGGTAGGGTTCTAATTACTGTACTCATATGTCAAACATTTAATTCTTTTACGTTTCTTTCGTTTGAACGCCTTTCAGTAATCAACAGTTACTTCAGTATAAACAACACGTAGAATCTATAACACCTTAACATTCTAGCCGGTTGTAAACTTTGACGCTTCTTAGTTTGGAAGTTACCGGAAGCTAATTTAGTGTGCTGCACTCTACACATACATGTAACATCCTGTAGACGATAAGCTCTACACATACATGTCACATCCTGTAGACGATAAGCTCTACACATACATGTCACATCCTGTAGACGATAAGCTCTACACATACATGTAACATCCTGTAGACGATAAGCTCTACACATACATGTAACATCCTGTACACGATAAGCTCTACACATACATGTCACATCCTGTAGACGATAAGCTCTACACATACATTTCACATCCTGTAGACGATAAGCTCTACACATACATGTCACATCCTGTACACGATAAGCTCTACACATACATGTAACATCCTGTACACGATAAGCTCTACACATACATGTAACATCCTGTACACGATAAGCTCTACACATACATGTAACATCCTGTACACGATAAGCTCTACACATACATGTAACATCCTGTACACGATAAGCTCTACACATACATGTAACATCCTGTACACGATAAGCTCTACACATACATGTAACATCCTGTACACGATAAGCTCTACACATACATGTAACATCCTGTACACGATAAGCTCTACACATACATGTAACATCCTGTACACGATAAGCTCTACACATACATGTAACATCCTGTACACGATAAGCTCTACACATACATGTAACATCCTGTACACGATAATCTCTACACATACATGTAACATCCTGTACACGATAAGCTCTACACATACATGTAACATCCTGTAGACGATAAGTTCTGCACATACATGTCACATCCTGTAGACGATAAGCTCTGCACATACATGTAACATCCTTTAGACGATAAGCTCTACACATACATGTCACATCCTGTAGACTTTAGACGATAAGCTCTACACATACATGTAACATCCTATAGACGATAAGCTCTACACATACATGTCACATCATGTAGACTCTACAAAATAACGTCAAATAATACTGGCTGGACCTTATGATTAGCGACGTGAGTAGAGTGTAGCGTCACATCTTACATCACGACGAGTAGAGTGTAGCTTACATCTTACATCACGACGAGTAGAGTGTAGCTTACATCTTACATCACGACTAGTAGAGTGTAGCGTCACATCTTACATCACGACTAGTAGAGTGTAGCTTACATCTTACATCACGAGTAGAGTGTAGCTTACATCTTACATCACGAGTAGAGTGTAGCTTACATCTTACATCACGACGAGTAGAGTGTAGCTCACATCTTACATCACGACGAGTAGAGTGTAGCGTCACATCTTACATCACGACTAGTAGAGTGTAGCTTACATCTTACATCACGACTAGTAGAGTGTAGCTTACATCTTACATCATGACGAGTAGAGTGTAGCTCACATCTTACATCACGACGAGTAGAGTGTAGCGTCACATCTTACATCACGACTAGTAGAGTGTAGCTTACATCTTACATCACGACTAGTAGAGTGTAGCTTACATCTTACATCACGACTAGTAGAGTGTAGCTTACATCTTACATCACGACGAGTAGAGTGTAGTTTACATCTTACATCACGAGTAGAGTGTAGCTTACATCTTACATCACGAGTAGAGTGTAGCTTACATCTTACATCACGACTAGTAGAGTGTAGCTTACATCTTACATCACGAGTAGTAGAGTGTAGCTTACATCTTACATCACGACGAGTAGAGTGTAGCTCACATCTTACATCACGACGAGTAGAGTGTAGCGTCACATCTTACATCACGACGAGTAGAGTGTAGCTTACATCTTACATCACGACTAGTAGAGTGTAGCTTACATCTTACATCATGACGAGTAGAGTGTAGCTCACATCTTACATCACGACGAGTAGAGTGTAGCTTACATCTTACATCACGACGAGTAGAGTGTAGCTTACATCTTACATCACGACTAGTAGAGTGTAGCTTACATCTTACATCACGACGAGTAGAGTGTAGTTTACATCTTACATCACGAGTAGAGTGTAGCTTACATCTTACATCACGAGTAGAGTGTAGCTTACATCTTACATCACGACTAGACGCATATGACAAACGAGTTTTCTTTCCACCGGAAATGAAATAGCTGAGCCTCGCTCTCGTAGAGTTTCTCCCCCTTTCACGGGGTCTCGCGTGAAAGTTTGAGATCTGCACAAATGTGCGGCTAACAATGCTTTTGTCCCTGGGTCTCCGGCTCGACAACTGGGGCACAGGGTGGTTGACCTTTGACCTTATCTACACACAAAAGCCGATTTGTTGTTTGGATTTGTTAGGGATAGATTCGCTTCAAACTGTTGGTTTAATGTTGTTAGTGATAAACTCACTTCAAAACTACTGGTATAATGTAGTTAGTAATAGATTCACTTCAAAACTACTGGTATAATGTAGTTAGTAATAGATTCATTTCAAAACTACTGGTATAATGTTGTTAGTGATAAATTCACTTCAAAACTACTGGTATAATGTAGTTAGTAATAGATTCACTTCAAAACTACTGGTATAATGTAGTTAGTAATAGATTCATTTCAAAACTACTGGTATAGTGTTGTTTGTGATAAATTCACATCGAAACCTATGGTTTAATGTATTTAATTATCAATTTACTTTAAAACTACTGGTATAATGCAGTCAGTGATAGATTCACTTCAAATTGTTGCTACAATGTAGTTAGTGACATATTCAATTCAGATTGTTGGTATAATGGCTTTAGTGATGCTTTCACTTCAAATTGTTGGTATAATGTAGTTGAATCAATCCAGTGTATAGCTGCTGTTAAAACGCAGTATCGCCAGCCAAATTTGCTTGTTACATGAGCGAAGATTGAACTGTTTACCCGCCCAATGCGCCTTTATTAATTCTGTTTTTAGGTTGATGGATGGCGATAAAAGCGATTGAGACGAATTTTTCTTAATGCAACAAACTGTAATTCGTAATTTTTTTACAATATAGAAGGAATGTAATGTATTCGAAAGTTTTCAAAACTCATTAAGAAATAAACGTTTTGTCTTAAGGTCTTTGTCGAATAAAAAATAGTAAAGAAATAAAAACCATTATATTAGATTTATCAAATTAGATCTAGGGTTTCTTGTTCTTATTTTAAATGATGACAAGCGTGACGTAGATTTAGTTGTGTAAGTCTAACCCAGTGGGTTGAGAAAGATGCAGAGACACGCGACAAACATAGGGGTAACTGTCTGGCACTTTGAGAACCCCTGCCCTGAAACACTGGCACCTGAAGTAAACCACACAAAACACAACCTGCGTCAAACGCTGTTCCCGCAGGTCGATGGTTGCATGTACGTTATTGGTGTGCTTTGTGTTCTGTGGCAGCCTAACTGGCACAACTTGTGACATGTCAGTACATGACAGCATATGACATGTCAGCCTGTAGATGACAGCATATGACATGTCAGTATTAAGATGACAAACATCTTATCAAGTCAACACCAACATGTTTTAGTGCTACAAAACTTTTTGTCCTGGTGCCCGTGTTTATAAACAACTAACCAGCCCCTCCCCTGGCCACACCCACCACCCTAGCCCCGCCCCATAAGAAATCCACTACACATCTTATCCTTCCCCCCCCCCCCCCCCTCCTTCGTCGATCTAGTTGCCTGTTGAGATAACGCTAAAACTATTTGAAGAGCTCACGAAAAACAAAGAGGACGGAGCCGATATAAAGCAATATACACCGTATAACCGGACGATATAAAGCAATATACACCGTATAACCTGCCGTGTAAACATCGGTCTACATGCAATACATGGGCGCCATGCATTTTTCTCTGGGTGTAAAGCAATTAATGGGGCCATAACACCGCCCACTCAACTCACAGGCAGTGTGATGCCTGCAAGAAACTCAGGTCACAGGTAGATTGTGTCACTTCGATATTACAAGAATACAGCATTCACCCCTCCACATCCACCATTACACCATCACCACCCCACCATTACACTACCCACTACCGTGTCAACATCCAACCCTCCATTACACCACCCTCCCACCCATTACACCAGTACATCACCCTCCCACACACCCAAAACATAACACCAAATTCCCACCCCACCCACCCACCCCCACCATTACATCACCCACCCACCCCATCCTACCCCACCATTACATCACATCCGTTGAGGTGTGACCTGGACCGATACCATGATGACAGATTTGCCCCACCCTCTCCTCCACGCCGAGTGATTCGCCTAATTAAACGTCACTTCCTCCAACTTCGGGATTACCCGATTTATAGCCCAGCGTTGGGCCAGAATGTTAAACTGACCTTTAGGAGTACTCAACACCCGCTTTATGACCTTTAGAAGTACTCAACACCTCGTCATGTGACCTTTAGAAGTACTCAACACACGTCCTGTGACCTTTAGGAGTACTCAACACACGTCCTGTGACCTTTAGGAGTACTCAACACCCGCTTTATGACCTTTAGGAGTACTCAACACACGTCCTGTGACCTTTAGGAGTACTCAACACACGTCCTGTGACCTTTAGGAGTACTCAACACCCGCTTTATGACCTTTAGGAGTACTCAACACCCCGTCTAGTGACCTTTAGGAGTACTCAACACCCGTCCTGTGACCTTTAGGAGTACTCAACACCCGCTTTATGACCTTTAGGAGTACTCAACACCCCGTCTAGTGACCTTTAGGAGTACTCAACACCCGTCCTGTGACCTTTAGGAGTACTCAACACACGTCCTGTGACCTTTAGGAGTGAGTACTCAACACACGTCCTGTGACCTTTAGGACTGAGTACTCAACACCCGCTTTATGACCTTTAGGAGTACTCAACACCTCGTCCTGTGACCTTTAGGAGTACTCAACATCTCGTCCTGTGACCTTTAGAAGTACTCAACACACGTCATGTGACCTTTAGGAGTGAGTACTCAACACCCGTCTTGTGACCTTTAGGAGTACTCAACACACGTCCTGTGACCTTTAGAAGTACTCAACACACGTCATGTGACCTTTAGGAGTGAGTACTCAACACCCGTCTTGTGACCTTTAGGAGTACTCAACACACGTCATGTGACCTTTAGGAGTACTCAACACCCCGTCCTATGACCTTTAGGAGTACTCAACACCCCGTCCTGTGACCTTTAGGAGTACTCAACACATGTCCTATGACATTTAGGAGTGAGTATCCAACGCCACGTCTTGTTTAAAATAAACCTGAATTTGGTCAAGTTTTAAACCAAAGTTTAAAAAAACGAAAACTGTTACGTAATCCTCGCTGATTTGTCGTGACAAGACACTTCATTCCCATTTTGCCTTCAGAATTTGACATCAAATTTAAACAATTCCGTGCTTAGGACAGTTGTAACACCAATTACCTTTCCACGATTTCAGCCGGCCAATGCATTGTTCCATATTCATGTAATCAAATCGCCATTCTTATTTTTTTTACACCAAGCTAGGGTTAGGCTTGGGTTATGATAAGATAGGTTTAACAGAAGGGTTGAGGTTTTTCTTTTGTTACATCCATTTATCATCATACTAGTGCTAACCTAGGGCTATATAAATTACCTTTTAGAACCATGCGGTAGTTGAAGTAGAGTTCACCTGTTTATGCCATCGGTATATGAAAGGATAATGTGACCGGAACTATGCCCAAGCCATCTTTACTTTCCCCAACATGAGCGAGGAAACCATCCTATAAGCTCTGCCATTCGACCACGCCATCCCTAACCAAAACATCATCGATTTAAAAATCCGCACTATTAAATTTTTAAACTTTTTGTACTGTCTTTTAATTAGAAAACATTAAAGACAAAAATGTTGAAATAATTAACAAGCCGTTTAAATAATTACGGCAGAATTAATTAGCAAAATGGCAAAATATTTTTTATGATAACATTTAAAAGACTAAAGCTACCATTACATTACCAAACTACCTTACAATTACAATTTCCAACTACCCTTCAACTACATTCCACAACTACCTTACAACTACATTCCACAACTACCTTACAAATACATTCTACAACTACCTTACAACTACATTCCACAACTACCTTACAACTACATTCTACAACTACTTTACAACTACATTTCACAACTACCTTACAACTACATTCTACAACTATCTTACAACTACATTCACAACTACCTTACAACTACATTCCACAACTACTTACCATTACATTTCACAACTACTTTACAATTACATTCCACAACTACCTTACAACTACATTCCACAACTACCTACCATTACATTTCACAACTATTTTACAATTACATTCCACAGCTAACTTACAATTACATTCTACAACTAACTTACAGTTACATTCTACAACTACTTTACAATTACATTTTTCTCTACCTTACAATTATATTCCACAAGTACCTTACAATTACATTTTCCAGCTATCCTAACAAGACGCTATTTAACTCCTCTACATATAACACTCCCTTTCATTCCTTCACAGACCCCAATAATCTTTTTTAACCAACCTTCCTTTGTAATACGAGATTATCGGCTCAGATCCTAAAAAATGTGTACAAAAATATCTGGCTGTTTAAAGTATTCCTCTATAGTATAACAGAACATGTCTGCTTAAAGTATTCCTCTATAGTATAATAGAACATGTCTGTTTAAAGTATTCCTCTATAGTATAACAGAACATGTCTGCTTAAAGTATTCCTCTATAGTATAACAGAACATGTCTGCTTAAAGTATTCCTCTATAGTATAATAGAACATGTCTGTTTAAAGTATTCCTCTATAGTATAATAGAACATGTCTGTTTAAAGTATTCCTCTATAGTATAATAGAACATGTCTGCTTAAAGTATTCCTCTATAGTATAATAGAACATGTCTGTTTAAAGTATTCCTCTATAGTACAACAGTACATGTCTGCTTAAAGTATTCTTCTATAGTATAATAGAACATGTCTGCTTAAAGTATTCCTCTATAGTATAATAGAACATGTCTGTTTAAAGTATTCCTCTATAGTACAACAGTACATGTCTGTTTAAAGTATTCCTCTATAGTATAACAGAACAAATGCACCGATTCTTGTCCATGGTTTATGTGAGACCACATATACACAATTGTAATTTACTTTCTTGTTTGTTTTTACAATTTGACAAGAAGCTTATAGTCTAGTCAAACTTTCGTATTTTTATCTGTGACTGAATCATTTCGTCTCAGTCTATCTGATCAATGGCGTCACAAGGCGGGGGTGGGGGGTGCGGGCAGCACTGAGTGACACCCGACCTCTTGGCGCCACTGCATCTGATTCCTGTCACGAGTATTTGAAGCTTGTTGGACGCGAATATTTTTTTCGCTTTATACTAAATTTATTTCCTGTGAATCTTTTATAAACTCCAGAACCTTCTACATACTTTCTATTGAGGTCAGATTTTGTCTGAATTAGCAGCTCTTAATATTTTTCCCTCTTGGCTTGGAGAAATCTGGCCACAAAACAGCCTCGAAGGCAAAGTTTCTAATTGGTTTGACTAGTGAAATGACGCATCATTGACATTTCACAAGGGGAGGCGACAGGGGAAATGTTTGAAAAGGGAGAGTAAAAATATTTAGAATGTGTAAGAGTCTTATTAAAACGGTATCAGATGTGGGGTTGTTTTTTTTTTTAGATTTGTTTTCAACATAATGTGCATTATAAACTTGTTTATTTTATATTCATATAAATTTTTAGCACAAAAAATAGAAACAGAGAATAGATATCAAACGGAAGGAAATTGGTAAATATAAAACTTAATTTCCCCAATAAAGTTCTATGGCGTCAGACAAGGCCACGTGTATAACTAGGAGAGACAAACACACAAACAGACAAACACACAAACAACAAACAAATATACAAGCAACAAAGAAACTGTTAAAAATAAATCGACAAAAAAGTAAACATACAACAAATAAAATCAGACAAATATACAAACATTTTAAGAAACATAATAGGAAACAAAAGTATGCAAGTAAACATTCATACAGAAGAAAACAACAAATAAATATTAAAAAAACAATCTACACACAACACATCAAACTTCTGTACCAACAAACAAACAAACAAACAGAAAAATGTTCGCGATGAAAACGACTGCGGTAAACATAGTCTAAGAAGAAAACAAACAAATATTTTGTGAATCAATTTCTTCCTGTGTGAGATCACTGGGAGGGGGGATTAACAGGGAGGATTTATAGGAGGGAGGGAGGGATGTTTAACTTGATGTGTATAGGAGGGAGTGATGTATAACGTGATGTGTATAGGAGGAAGTGATGATGTTAAACTTGATGTGTATAGGAGGAAGTGATGATGTTAAACTTGATGTGTATAGGAGGGAGTGATGTTTAACTTGATGTGTATAGGAGGGAGTGATAATGTTTAACTTAAGGATGTAGGAGAGAGTGAGGATGTTTAACTTAAAGAAGCAACAACAACAGCTACGGCTTAGATTATCTGAATACTTTTTTGTAGTAACGAAAGAGGGGTGGGGTGTTGGGTTATAAAACATCTTCATTGGAGGCATTAAAATATCGACAGGTCATTAATATAGCCGGAGTTTTAGGGGGAGGGTGGGTAATAGAGGGAGAGGGGGTGAGAGTGTCAGGGGCTGTGAGAGTGTGAGAGGATGTGAGAGTGTGAGAGGATGTGAGAGTGTGAGAGGATGTGAGAGGGTAGACGTGGTCGACTCGTGTAACATATCTGAGCCCAGAATCAGAGATGGAAGAAAGTAATAAGGGAATTTAAGAAGTAAACAAATGTGGGGCGACTCGTTTTTAACTAGGTCACAGGTACCTGCTGTAGATGTTAACTGGGTCACGGGTACCTGCCCCATATACCTATAAGTTAACTAGGTCACAGGCACCTGATTTTGATGCCCCTGTGGTACAGATTACTCATTATGTTCCTGATGCTAATAATAAAACAGTGAAAAGCTCATTTTTTAATTGAAACTAGCACATGATCATGGTATTAATTTAATTGAATTAACTTTGAAACATCGAAAGAATTAAAACAAACCACTAATTATGAAAAATACAAATGATGTTTTCATACTATGTTTAGAAATTATTAAAAGAAATAAATATAATTAACGAAGACAGGATTTTATGACGATACCGAATTATTTACTCTCCACTTGGTGTTTTAAAAGACAAGAGTTACTGTGTTGACTATGAAGTAGCCATAGGTCTAAGGAAAATATTTGAATCGTGTAAAAAAATCGAAATAAAGACTTTGACAAAATATCTCGAACTTTTAGACCTTACTGAGTCTGAAAAACAGTTTTGCCATCTTACCTGTATGTATGTGGTTATGTATGTCTGTATGTGTGTGAACATGATAACTTGAGTACGTTACAGTAAGGTGGACAAAACTTCACGTACAAATGTTAGATCCC
The DNA here is from genome assembly GCF_028476545.2 of Physella acuta. Taxonomy (NCBI): domain Eukaryota; kingdom Metazoa; phylum Mollusca; class Gastropoda; family Physidae; genus Physella; species Physella acuta. The sequence continues at coordinate 60,206 of NW_026732446.1, read as the reverse complement.
ATCCCCAGGTAACCGTCAACTTTCAAGCAATTTCCGGGAACCAAAAGTGGTATTTTACTAATTTTTCCAATGTTCTTATATATATATATATATATATATATATATATATATATATATATATATATATATATATATATATATATATATATATCCTACCATTACAATAAGATTCCATTGAAGATGCTTCTGATATTTTGATATTTGCATCTTTATTGAACCAAACATCGCCTAAACCTGCACGTGAGTACCGGTTGATCAAATGTATGCAGACAATGAGTGGTCCCTGTATAGATTAGCTTGGAACATTTATTGTGCTGATCTGCCGGCACGTCATGTCTTCTACCTATATAGGACTATAAATAACTCATGGGAATCCCCGGCTTCCCTAAAGACATGAGTATGGTGTATAAAAGGTTAGATAACTCGCTGCAACGTCTCCAGGCATTTGCCTGACATCACTCAGAGTCAAGCTTTTTAATTTTTTAAATTAATTAATGACGTAGAATTTTTTTATATTTCTAATTACGCACTTTTTATAAAAATCTGTACTAATTACCGATAAGTTTCAAAATGTGATTTCTCTAATGATTAAGAAGCTTTACCAGTTGGATGTCTACGTACGTGGTGCACATACAACACTAGACAGGACGTTTGGGTGTCTACGTACGTGGTGCACATACAACACTAGACAGGACGTTTAGCTCTCAGAGTTGATCTGTCCAACAGCTCCAAAACTAGACATGCTTGACTGGCTGTCACTAGACCCCAACATACGACTGCTATCAAGGAACTTTACTCAAATCATAGGCACTACACGACATTACCATGATCACCATTCATGTAGACCCCATGTCAAGCACTGGAGGGCAACCACACCTCTCCATCGTACTCTGTTAGGGCCCATGACAAGACAGCCTGATGCGTCCAGAATTTAAGAACATCAATTGTAGTTGGGACGACTCGATACAAATGACAAAAACTTGAAACTTTAAAGAAAAAGAAAATTTAAAAAGCTGATCTTTTCTTAGCTCTCTCCGCCCAGAAACTCTTTAAGACTGAGATGAAATTATGGGATGCTTTTTCCCCCTAGTTAGGCTATTCACCTCGAGCCTTAGTTAGATTTTAAAATAGATAAATTTATATTACTTGTTTGTGATAACAGATTTTTGTGACAAGTCTATAGCAACCTTGTCAGCAAACTTGTCAGAAAAACTTTTCAGCAAAACTTGACAGCAAAACTTAACATCAAACTTGACAGCAAACTATACAAAAATGTAAACCAAACTGGCAAACTTTTCGAGCCTACATTGAAAAAAGCTCCAATAAAACTTCCTGGTGGCCAGATTTTTGGCTTGTGTTTAGTCAAACAGAAAATGTATAACCGGTTGTGACCGGTACAGATGAAACAACCAATGTCATTTTACAGGATTATATTGACAAATTGACGTCATCAGTAGTATGTTACCATCTGTCCTGCAGCCCTGCATAATGGCATCGACGTGGAGATTTGAGAAAAAACTTTGTTTTTAATCACTCAACAGCTACACGGTATAACCAACAACTAAATATTGGAGGGGGGGGGAGGAGTAATAGTAAAAAAAATTAGACTATATAGTTTGGGCAGCTAGAATACATTGAATACAATTCCATATAAAGCCATTCCACTGTTTTTATTGCTTGTGTCTATTCTGTTCGATGATTTTGTTTTTAAAATTCTTGCTGTAGTTCCTAAAAAACGTCTGATAGTGTTACGTCATTTTCCCACAAAGCAGCATGTTGTAAGAAGGTTTCGCCTCAAGGTTACAAAGTTGTGTAGATTTATGTAAACAGAAACTTGGCCTTGAAGGCAAAATAAAAAATCAAAACCATTGCGTTTTTAAATTTTGTAACATTGATTCTTAAAATATTAGATTTCTTAATTTTTTAATATATTTTTCTTTTATTAAAAAACTTTGAATGTAATAACAGAAGACAGACTGTACAAAAACCTTTTGGCCACATTTCAGATACAATAATCTGGCCATGTCAGCTACATAGCCGTTTGCCAGTGATGTGAAACTTTAACCAATTGTTGTGAAGGATTATATTAAGTCAGCAGACCATTACATGGCCAACACATGACGGGGCCAATTTAGGTAAAAACAATTGGGCCATTTTACATTATCGTTATTTTAACTAAGAAATGGTCAGTAGCAAACAATCGGGGCCATTTAGTGCAGCTAAACTACTGGGCCATCTTTTAAATTAAAGGCTGGTCCATAGGTTTAGGCCACCGATTACAGTGTTACAGAGGCGTAGCGAGGGGGGGGGGGGCAGAGGAGGACATATGTCCACGGGCGCCGACCATAAGGGGGCGCCAAAATGGGTTGGAAAAACAATTGGGCCACACATAAACCATCATGAAGTAACGTTCGGGCCAACCTTTAAAGCCAAACATCTTGGCCACCATCATAAAGTAACGTACGGCCAACCTTTAAAGCCAAACATCTTGGCCACCATCATAAAGTAACGTACGGGCCAACCTTTAAAGCCAAACATCTTTGCCACCATCATAAAGTAACGTTTGGCCAACCTTTAAAGCCAAACATCTTGGCCACCATCATAAAGTAACTTACGGGCCAACCTTTAAAGCCAAACATCTTGGCCACCTTCATAAAGTAACGTACGGGCCAACCTTTAAAGCCAAACATCTTGGCCACCATCATAAAGTAACGTACGGCCAACCTTTAAAGCCAAACATCTTGGCCACACATACACCATCATAAAGTAACGTACGGGCCAACCTTTAAAGCCAAACATCTTGGCCACCATCATAAAGTAACGTACGGGCCAACCTTTAAAGCCAAACATCTTGGCCACCATCATAAAGTAACGTACGGGCCAACCTTTAAAGCCAAACATCTTGGCCACACATACAACATCATAAAGTAACGTACGGCCAACCTTTAAAGCCAAACATCTTGGCCACCATCATAAAGTAACGTACGGGCCAACCTTTAAAGCCAAACACCTTGGCCACACATACATCATCATAAAGTAACGTACGGGCCAACCTTAAACACCTAGACCACCATCATAGAGTAACCAGCAACTCTCTTTACACTATTTTTCTGTAGAATAAAATATCCGGCAAATTCCGGCACTGAAGAGCCGGAAGGTCTGGAGACGTCTGGTCAGAACCGTGTACTACCGTGACCCGTGGCAAAAAGTGATTAGGAAATAAGTTGTGTGAGTTAAGTCATGGCCAGTCAAATCTGCACGGTTCATTCTAATACGTATTTTAATACGTCCATTCTTTAAGTACATTACATTTGGTACAGTCTATTTGGTACAGTCTATTTGGTACAGTCTATTTGGTACAGACCATTTGATACAGTCAGTCTATTTCGTGCAGTCTATTTGGTACAGCCTGTTTAGTACAGTCTATTTGGTACAGCCTGTTTAGTACAGTCTATTTTGTACAGTCTAATTGATACAGTCTATTTGGTCTAGACTATTTGGTACAGTCTATTTGGTACAGCCTGTTTAGTACAGTCTATTTAGTACAGTCTATTTGGTACAGTCTATTTGGTCTAGATTATTTGGTACAGTCTAATTGATACAGTCTATTTGGTCTAGACTTTTTGGTACAGTCTATTTGGTACATTCTATCTGGTACAGTTTATTTGGTCTAGACTATTTGGTATATTCTATAAGGTCCACTATAATAGGTATATTTGTATGTCCATTCAACTATGCCCAGTCGATTAGGTCCATTCTATTAGCTCAACTTTATTTGGTCGATTCTTTTAATTCCATTCTGTTAGGTCAATTTAATTAGGGTCATTTGATTAGGTCCAGTCTATTTAGTCCATTCAATATCCAGTTTCTTTCACGTACACTATTTGTTCTGCCTTTAAACTATTATATTGTTTTTTTTTCAATATTTACTTTCTCTTATCGATTCATGATCTGAGGATAGTCTTTGATTTTCTTCATCTGTTTAAGTATGTGTGGCATTCATTACAGTCTAGTCAATATTTATGGTTTATTTATAAATATAAATGTTCGGTGTAATGTGGTCGGTTCGATGTAATGTGGTCTGTTTGATGTAATGTGGTCTGTTCTACTGTGGTTTGTTCTAGTGTGGTCTGTTCTAGTGTGGTCTGTTTTATGCAATGTGGTCTGCTCAATGTAATGTGGTCTGCTCTATGTAATGTGCCATTATATCATTAATGTGAGTGTAACATTGTTACATCATTAATGTTAGTGTAACATTATGATCTCATTAATGTCAGTGTAATATTATTAGATCAGTAATGTTAGTGCAACATTATTATATCATTAATGTTATTGTAACGTTATTACATCATTAATCTTGGTGTAAAATTAATGATATAATAATGTTAGTGTAACATTATTGTATCATTTATGTTAGTTTAACATTATTATATCATTAATATCAGTGTAACATTAGTAGATCAGTAATGTTAGTGCTAAAATTATTATACCTTTAATGTTAGTGTAACATTAATCTATCATTAATGTTAGTGTAACGTTATTATATCATTAATTTTAGTGTAACATTGTTATATCATTAATGTTAGTGTAACATTGTTACATCATTAATGTTAGTGTAACATTATTATCTCATTAATGTTAGTGTAACGTTATTACATCATTAATGTTAGTGTAACGTTACTAGCTCCCAATTCACACGACAAATATCTCTCACGTTTTTTTCTTCCCAAACACACCAATTTTAAAAATCGTAGATTGGCCGAGAATTTTAATTAGAGGCGTTATTAAGATAATTCAAGCAAGGGCCAAGTTAATGATTTAATTTTTACAAATAATAAACCTAATTTTAGCAGCAACTAAAGAATCAGGCACACAATTATTTCAACAAATTTCATTTTGGCCTAAAAATATTTTTTTATCTAGCCAGTTCATGAATCTGAAAGGAGCGGAAAATACACGATCACCATCAACCTACGATATTCTCGTGTTAAATGTTATCTTTATATAGGGCTGAAAAACAATCTGAGAGATTGGTATAATAGTAACTCTACACTTGCCGGCAATTGTAAATCCGTGGTTTTCTGGAAGGGGTTGTGGGGGGGGGGGGGGGAGCTAGGGTGCAAATGAAAAAAAAAAAAGAAACTGATTAAAAGTTCATTAGGCGAAAACACGGGGAAAGACCAAGAACAAATAAAAGCGTCTAAAAATAGATGTGTGCTTGTGTGTGATGACGTAGGATTGTAGAGCCAGAACTGAATAGATAGATTTAGCTGTAAGCCTGCATGGGGAGGTGGGGGGGGGGGGGGTTCAGGCTCAACTGTTATGTCTAAGAAACCAACGTCCATCTTGAAATATTTTTTGTGTGCACATGTAGGCTACATAAATACTGGTGTTTGTGTGAGTATAATGCGTTTAAACACATTTTTCTTTACATTAAAACAAGAAACGTTTGCTGTGTGTGTATATGCGTGCGTGTGTGCGTGTGTATGTGTGCGTGTGTGTGTGTGTGTGTGTGTGTGTGTGGTTTGGTGTGTGTGTTTGTTTGTGTGTGTGTGTGTGTGTGTGCGTACATGCGTGAACATATCAGATCTTATCCTCCTAACATGTGTGTTTCAAATGTTAAACTGGTTAGCAAAAATATCTGGTGTTGGTGGTTGGTAAGGTTTGGCTAGGTAAAACACGCCAAAACACCCCCATAGATCGGTCGTTGTCGACACAAACCACCTCCATAGAATGGTGTCACAAACCAGCCCCATAGAATGGTGTTACAAACCACCCCCATCGATTGGTGTCTGTCAACACGAAACACCCCGTCTAATGGTGTCTACACGTTACACCCCATCTAAAGGTGTCTGTCAATGACACACCAACGGTCTGCATGACGTAGCTGTGAGTCACGCACTGAAGATTGAGAAAAATCTGGCCACACCACGGACAATACAATACACCAAATTGGCCAGATTAGATCCTTTGAAGCGGTAGAGATTGTTTTCATTACCTGAAGCTTGCCTTAGATTTTTGGTTATAAAAGTATTTTTTCCTGCCGTCGTTACACAAATCTTTTGAGCCGGGGTGGTATTTTTATTGTGGTGTTGGGGATTAATAGCTGGATGGATAAATTATTCAAACTTGTTTTATGTGTCTGTTTTCTGTGACGGGTTGTGCTTTATTGTTCACCCCCTTTCGCCCCTTCTCAAATGATTTTTTTTGTAACGGCACTGTAAAGTAAAGGTTGAGAAATGTATGACAAAAGTCCTTTTGTAACGGGACAGTATAGTAAAGGTTGAGAAATGTATGACAAAAGTCCTTTTGTAACGGCACTGTAAAGTAAAGGTTGAAAAATGTATGACAAAAGCCCTTTTGTAACGGGACAGTATAGTAAAGGTTGAGAAATGTATGACAAAAGCCCCTTTGTAACGGGACAGTATAGTAAAGGTTGAGAAATGTATGACAAAAGCTGGTTGGTTACAACCTAGAAATAACTAAATCAAATCTTTTAACGTTTTATTTCACACTCTTCACAGCCTCCCCACCAACTTCCCACACTTTCCCCACTTACTCAACACCCACTCCTCACCCACACGCAATCCAAACACTCCCACACACAACACAAACACTCCACACACACTCCCCACCCACACACAACCCTAACATCACATGATTTGGAGCAAGTTCCAGAAACATCGCGCTTACTGTGAGTTAGAAATACCAAATACATGTCAGACAATGTCATACAAGATAGCAAAAATAAATGTCAGTCATACAATTTAGCCCAAATACATGTCATTAGATGTCATACACGGGATCATGACATTACTCCCCTTGGGTTAGGGTTAGTAAAATTTCTTAAGACAGTAAGCTTTATATTTACCGATACCTTTGTATTCTAAGATTTTTTTATTGATTTTTTTTTACTATGTTGACCAGTTGTATACATTTTAATTGAACTTTTTTCCAGTATGCAAGTATCATGTGCCATAACTATACTTACGACTGACGTTATTACCGTCGAGGGAAATATACAGATGTTAATTGACAAGGCAAGGGCTAATGTTTAAGTCTATATGGGTCAGATGTCAGATGATGTGTGACATGTCAGATGACAGGTGACATGTCAGATGACAGGTGACATGTCAGATGACAGGTGACATGTCAGATGACAGGTGACATGCCACATGATGTGTCAACGTCACTAAAGACTTGTTTTCCTCTTGATTTACCTACTCGGTGTTTCAGCGTTAAACTACAACATGGGTGTGTTTAACTTGAAGGGTGTTTGTAGACCTAAGTCTTGTGTGTGTTTAACTTGAAGAGTTTGAGATAACCTATGACATGTATGTATTAAGCTTGATATGTCATTTTGTACCCAAAAAAATTCTAAGATTTGTAATCTAAATTGACTATGTCCAACTTGTAAAGAAGGTTGTAAACGAGATTGTGAGATAAAACTACAATTTACACAATCTAAATGTTGAAAATAAAGTATAAATCAAGGATTGAACGCATTGTCTAGCTGACAAATTTAGAAATCAGAAATAGCGCAGAGTACTACTTCCGGTCACTGGAAATCACTCAAAATTTAACAGAAACCACCGAATGAGATCATATCCCTATGGATGAAATCAACTGTCGTTCAGTTAACTGAAACAGTACTCGTGTTATTTATATTTGGTATTTTAAGAAACCAAAAATAAAGAAGGACCGACTACTTCCGGATATCGGAAGTCACTTTAAAATTGAGTCATTCAAGTATAAGATCTTTTATTTAAACATCAAATTTCGTTTACTAACTGAAACACTACATAAGTTATTTTGTTCCCAAAGAAATAGAGTTGAGTACCATTTCTGGTTATCGGAAATCGTTCAAATGTTGTTAGAAAACTGCGCAAACACTCTAATACTTGTATGTAAATTTTCATCTACCTAACTTTATGGTACTTAAGTTTTGAGATACCGGAAGTAGAGTAATACCACTTCCGGTTACCGGAAATAGCTCAAAAGTTGACAGAATAGAAAATTATTTGATTTCTTTTATATGAAATTTCTTTAACCTAACTAAAACGGTACTTAAGTTATCGTGTTTACTACACATACACCCATACACACCGACGGATGGATAGTATAAAGTTTTTTACGGCTCTCGTTTTAGATTTTTCGCACAATGACAATACATCCGTTATATTCCGTGTACAAAGTAAGAAGGTGTAAAACTGCGAAAACTATCAAAATTTTAATTAGTTTGTGTGCACCAATATAATACTTGCGCTATACTCTAAATACGGGAAAGCGGGAAAGCTAAAATGGAAATCTGTCGGCTATATACATAAGAAACAATAATATACACGTCATGTGTTGTGTAATGTAATTTATTGATGTATAACTACACCGTAACTCAAATTTTGCTAAAGTGGGCGGTACTTATATTGATTGGCATCTGAATACCGTCGCTACCAAAAAAGAAATCGACCTACGCATTCAATTGTATAAATAGCTGTGCATTGTTAATCCATAAATAAATCCATGAATAATTTTTTTTTAATAACGCTTCAACTACTTTTTATTTTATTTTTAAGTTTTAAGAAAATGAAATAGGCTTGATAAGCTGGTTCCAAATGGTTATTGCCAGAAAGCATATTTTTTTACTAAAATGGAATATTTTATAACATTTGTGTAATAAACACACAATTACTTATGGTTTCATCAACGCTAGAAATATTTAAACAAATCATTACTTTTATTTTTAATTTGGATTAGTATAGTTGTGGTGATGTTATATTATTAAAGAAGAGGTTGAGGACGGTCTTTTTAATATTTGAATTGATAAAAATACTTCTAAACGGCTTTTCAACGGGTTATATTTAATACAAAAATATGAAAATGAGTGTAATCTATGGTTCTCAAACAGCTTTTAGTTTTTAAAAAGTAACTATATATTGCTTGCAATTTTATGTTAAAGATTGTTTTTGAATTTGTTATGATTACATAGACTTTTCAAGCCTATTGTGTGACAAACTTTGGCACCAGTCGGACCTGTCGAATGTGTGTGTGGTAGTGCATCTCATTGTAGTAGGCCTATTGTGTTAATAGCGGCCTTTAAAGTCATTTTTAACTAATTAAACATCGAACTAGATCTATGTCAACAATCAAACTGGACTACGTGTCAAGTTTGAAGCAAATGGGTTCGGTGTAAACAGGTAAAATTTAATTTTTATAAACGTGTATTAATGTAAATATTTTATCAACGTGTATTAATGTAAATATTTTTATAAACGTGTATTTGTGTAAATACGAAAAATGTATGTGTGTAAAGGGATAAAAGATCTTGTGTACGGTTTAGAATCACATATTTTAATAAAAACTTTATTAGAACTTTATTAAAACATTGGTTAAACAATAAACGTGAGTAAAATTTGTTTTGATAATAGGTCTTCATTAGAGTGCAAACTAAAAACAAGATTTACACTAGAAATATATTTCATTGACTAGCGTAAGCCATAGAGTTATATTTTGTTATTCACAACACCTTTGTACACCCCATCTATACCAAATATATCAACACAACACCCTTGTAGAGCCATCTACACAAAATATATCAACACAACACCTTTGTAAACACCCATCTACACAAAATATATCAACACAACACCTTTGTACACCCACATCAACACAAAACTTTTCTGACGTCTAAGATGTGCACTCTAACTCTAATGCTGTATCCGTCTTTCTCGACGTATTTACAATTTTAAGTGAACTACACATCTTTTTTACTTTCTCGTATATACGTAGTATAGAGAAAGTATTGTAATCGTGCAAAAAAAAATCGAGATTTTTACAAATCTCGACGTTTTACACCTCACTGATACGGAAAAACATAATTTTGCAATCTTGTCCGTATGTCTGTGTGTGTGTGTGTCTGTGTGTCTGTCTGTGTGTAAACACGATTACTTGAGTACCGTTACAGCTAGATTGATGAAATTTCATATATAAGTATTATATCAAAATCGTAGATCCGTATCAACTTTTGAGCGATTTCCGATAACCGGAAGTGGTACTTTTTCTACTTTGAATTTTTCAAAAGCCTATAACTTGAGTACTAATTCAGATAGATAAATGAAATTTCACATGTAAGTAAAAGATCTAATTCTCTACCTTCTATCAAATTTTGAGTAATTTCCGTTGACCGGAAGTACTAATTTACGCTATTTCCGATTTCTCAAAAAACGCATGTAAATTTAAAAAGTACTAATAATATTGCGCACTATTACGCACATTTGGTTTTGGTGCTCGCTTGGTGCGCAATTTTTTTTCTACTAGATTTTATTCTATTTTTAAAAGTTTAAGTAAACAAAAATCATGTCTATATTCCGAGTTGACATCCCACGTAGTGTTATATTAGAATATTCGAGAAAGTTTAGGGGAGATCACTCCCGGTTTATTTATGTTTTATTTCACCCTAACGGAGCCATAAGGTGGAAATGTATTTACCTATGTGGGCTTTTTTTCTGCGCTTCTATTATAATTTTTTTGTTGTTATAAAATTAATTTTCAACTTTTGGTTGGTACCTGGCTTCATTAGTTTGGGTTTAAAGAGAAAGTGAGAAAATTTTAAGGAAAAATTAAAATGATAAAACTTACGGGTATAATAATGTACAAAATCCGGAAATATCAAATAGATGAATCTCACATCCGAACAATCACACGTAAATTCACTTGACAAAGTTTGTTAAATGCGCCAGGTCCGACAACTCGTCAGCCCTCGCAATTTTTTCTCTCCCTTGATTTTTTTTTCCTAGGTGGAAGAAAGACGCGGGCAAGCGCGCGTGTATGTGTGTAGGTGAACAGCGCATGCGCGCGCTGAGCCCTGCACGCGCCAGTGTCCGAATGTGGGTCTTATGGGTCTTAGAGAGATAACGGTGATATTTAGTTCCGTCTTCTGTCTTGTCAATCAAAAGATTTGTCGCGTCTATTGCCACACCCACACAACAGACAATTTGACTCTTTTACAAGAAAATTGTTCTGGCAACTCACCAAATTGTCCTGCCTACACCAGGAAATTGTCCAGGCTATCTCGGTGCAAGAAAACTTCAACAGCTTATGTAATTATATCCATTCTCTTTGTTGACAGTTTGTTCCAAAACAAATTTTAACAAACGTTTTGAATAAGAAAACATTGAAGACATAAACATACGCAAGGAAACCAACGATTCCGAATTTCTGTTCCACAATTTCCCACTTTACACACTTACTTCTTTACTTGTGACATCATGTTTATTTCGTCCAGTCCGTTTGCCTGTATCTCATGTTTATGCCAACTATGCCATGCTATAAGGTTATCTGGCTATAGACTGACCGTGTTAAGATTATTAAAGAAGTTCCATTGAGACAAGAACGCATTGAAAACGTTAGCATAAGATGAAACGTACTACTTAAATTGACAGAATAATGAATTAAACTTAAGCCACACTCTAAACGAGATTCAAACAAATGATTGTTTGGTTTCGTCAGCTTGTCTATATTACAGGAAAGGTAAAATATGCCCATTATGTGTCACCATACAGTCTAACCTATGACCTTCTCGTGACTTGGTGTCGTGTCACCAGCAAGTGTCACCATACAGCATAACCTTTGACCTTCTCGTGACTTAATGTGCTGTCTATGTCACCAGCAAGTGTCACCATACAGCCTAACCTTTGACCTTCTCGTGACTTAATGTGCTGTCTATGTCACCAGCAAGTGTCACCATACAGCCTAACCTTTGACCTTCTCGTGACTTAATGTGCTGTCTATGTCACCAGCAAGTGTCACCATACAGCCTAACCTTTGACCTTCTCGTGACTTAATGTTCTGTCTATGTCACCAGCAAGTGTCACCATACAGCCTAACCTTTGACCTTCTCGTGACTTGGTGTCGTGTCTATCTCACCAGCAAGTGTCAATCAAGCCCTAACAAACTGGGGCAGGGAGTGAGCACTTGTCAACACTTAAACTATGAGCATGCTGGTGACCTTGAACTCTGCTGCTATGTATAGCTGCCCACTCTGACAGTTGATTGGCTATGACGTCATTTATAACGATTCCAACATGTTTTTAGAAGAGGATAAAGTTGTGGGTGTATCCTGTGGGTGTATCCTGTTGGTGATTGTTTGGGTGTATCCTGTGGGTGATTGTGTGGGGGTATCCTGTGGGTGTATCCTGTGGGTGATTGTGTGGGTGATTCCTGTGGGTGATTGTGTGGGTGTATCCTGTGGGTGATTGTGTGGGTGTATCCTGTGGGTGATTGTGTGGGTGTATCCTGTGGGTGATTGTGTGGGTGTATCCTGTGGGTGTATCCTGTGGGTGTATCCTGTGGGTGATTGTGTGGGTGTATCCTGTGGGTGTATCGTGTGGGTGATTGTGTGGGTGTATCCTGTGGGTGATTGTGTGGGTGTATCCTGTGGGTGATTGTGTGGGTGTATCCTGTGGGTGATTGTGTGGGTGTATCCTGTGGGTGATTGTTTGGGTGTATCCTGTGGGTGATTGTGTGGGTGTATCCTGTGGGTGTATCCTGTGGGTGATTGTGTGGGTGTATCCTGTGGGTGATTGTGTGGGTGTATCCTGTGAGTGATTGTGTGGGTGTATCCTGTGGGTGATTGTGTGGGTGTATCCTGTGGGTGATTGTGTGGGTGTATCCTGTGGGTGATTGTGTGGGTGTATCCTGAGGGTGATTGTGTGGGTGTATCCTGTGGGTGATTGTGTGGGTGTATCCTTTGGGTGATTGTGTGGGTGTATAGGATGGAAAGTTGATGATGTGTCAATCTTGTGTCAAGATTCCTGTTGTATATAAAATATAGAGAATATCGATCATGTCCAACATATAGAGCAGATGGATCATGTATTGGCTGATGTTTTGGGTAAACATTAACATTAACATTTCAAGGCTGTCATATGGATGGATGTCATCTTGAATCACATAACAAATATTTCATTAGCCAATCAGAGTGTTGGGCTAGGCGGGGGATAACTAGATGGTTTTCACTGACAGGTGTCTCCATAATTTGTTTTCAAATCTTCTAGGCTATTTACACGGAATGGCCCGGAACCAGAGTTTCTTTCAGGCGTTCCTCCTCTCCTCCCCCCCCCCCCCAAAAAATGCAAGTATCCCCTGGGAGAAAAAAGTCTGAAAGAAACACTGCCCGAAGCTATGTTTTAAGGGTTGACAGGAAACATAAAGAGGTTGTGACGGATCAAAATTTGATCAAAATACGCACAGCTAAAATGTTATCAAAATAAGTAGCCTACAGTTAAAATATCGATTAAAATGTGTACAGTTAAAATATCGATTAAAATGTGTACAGTTAAAATGTTAATTAAAATGTTTACAATTAAAATGTGGATTAAAATGTGTACAGTTAAAATGTGGATTAAAAGGTGTACAATTAAAATGTTTGTTAAAGGTGTACAATTAAAATGTTGATTAAAAGGTGTACAATTAAAATGTTGGTTAAAAGGTGTACAGTGTTGATTCAACACGTTTTTGCTCAACGTTTCCCATCAGATTTTAGTGGGGCAGGTTTGTACAACTACACTGATACTTGTGCTGTTGTAGGTGAGTAGAGTTTCTTTCAGACATATTTTTAGGGGTGGGGGCACTGTCCTCTCCTTCTTAAAGCACTCCACCGCATCCCCCCCTCGAACCCCCAGCATTTTAAAGTCCACTCCAGCTCCCAACCCCAACACCACCCGAACGTTTCAATACACCCCCCCCCCCTCTTTCCCCCCCCCCCCCCACCCCCCACCATATCGGGAGAAAAATGGTTGATAGAAACACTGGAGTGGACCCTTTTATGTGGAGCTTTTTGGCTGGGGATTTTTGTATACGGTCCAATCGGGATGGTTATGGAGCAATATATCGGGGTCGGTTTGTCGTGGCTTACTGATTCTAGTTTAATCTCGCATCGGTTTACCGGATACCCATGATTTTTTAACACAAAAAACAAAAGAGGCTACTTAAAGAATGTTTTTTTCTGTTAGTGACAGGGCTGTTAGCTCCCTTCAGAACCTTTCACACTAGTACTCTCGAGCTCATTACGTGCTGTGCTATAAATGTGCTATATAGCTGTGAACGCTCTAATATAGAAAAAATTTAGAGAGGAAACCTACACAACTATTAATAAACCGACACACATTTGTAGAAGTTTATCTCCCGATCTTTTTAAAATTCAAACAATCGTTACAATTAAATATAAATTAATTAGTATTTAGATTTAGAATACCCAAGTATGCAACATCTATAGTAATCTATACCATCTGTAGTCGCCCTTTGTTTACTATAAATGTGTGCCCACATTTCTGTGACGTCGACACTATGTGAGTAGCGGCGGCCATTATTTCCAAGTGTAAACTTTTTCAGTAAAACGTGTACCTACGGTGAAAGAACTAATATCATTGTAGAAACATCTATACCAGCCCCCACTTTCTTTATTCCAACAGCTTTAGACACCATCTACCGTGGGAAATTACAACCGTAACCAACATCTTATTTTTGTTCTACGTAAGTCGTTCTTACATCTAGATCTAGGTCTTAGTTTTTTTAAATCCTGACTTCAGTGTTTTTTCCGAGGGGGGGAGGGGGGGGGGCACTTGACATTTTGAAATTGAAAAAGAAGTTGACTCTATAAATGGTACTGGATGACCATCTAGAAAACGACCTACATGTCTTTATAAATTGGGGGTGGGGGGTCTATCAAAATCTAGAATGTGGTAATGGTGTAACCAATAGCCTATATTCACTAATGGCTGTTACATTATTGCTTTTTTCTCTTGTTCCAGCTTCAACATCTAAGGAGAAAATAAAACGAAATTACTGAACCTACACACTCAAGTCAACCTCAGTCATTTCCAGTCAGTCACCAAACGCCAGTCTTGTCTGAATGTCACGAATTCAAGTCACTCAACTCCAGTAAAATTCACAGCAGTCCAAAGTCCACTCAATCACCATAGTTCAGTAAAAGCCACTAAATTCCATCAATTGATCCATCCACCAAAGTCCAGGTACTGACATCCACCCATCCACCAAACTCCAGGTACTGACATCCACCCATCCACCCATCAACCAAACTCCAGGTACTGACATCCACCCATCCACCCATCCACCAAACTCCAGGTACTGACATCCACCCATCCACCAAACTCCAGGTACTGACATCCACCCATCCACCCATCCACCAAACTCCAGGTACTGACATCCACCCATCCACCCATCCACCAAATTCCAGATACTGACATCCACCCATCCACCATATTCCAGGTACTGACCTTCACCCATCCACCAAAGCCCGACCATGTACTCCCCACCCCCCTCCCCCGTCTCATGCCGACGGAGCCAGAGTGCCAGCACCATGAGCAGCGAGTACCTCCATCTGCCTGTACTCAGATGTAGCTCCAGCAACCAGAACTGCAGCAGCAAGAAGGTCAGGTTCCGCGAACCTGAGAGGTCATTCAACTGCAACAACAGGTGCTGCCTCTGGACCTTCCAGAGCAGCACGGCCTGCATCGCCAGGGAGTGCATCAGGCTGTGCATGTCTCAGCAGGACCTCATGATGAAGAATTCAAAGTTCAAGTAAGTAGGTCAAAGGTTAGGGGTTTAGTGGGGGGTCACGTCATCGACTTTGGGTCGTGTAGGGGTCAGGTTTCGGCATCGGGTCTTGTGGAGAGGGGGGGGGTGCATTATGTTATTAACTTGGTGCCTCACTGGGCTCCTCCCATCCCCTACATCTCCCACACGTGGCTCCAGGCGCCACAACCCAGCTAGCTGGCCACACCAAAGTTCCTAAATAAGAACGCCCACGTGACCAAGGCGAGCCACCTAGATAGAGGCATCACGCTGTAGTCAGGCATAGAGAGGTGTGGGCGGCGCCATGTGACACTTAGTTCTGACCACACCACACATACTCCAAGGCGTGACTGGACGGAAGACGTCAAAGATTGGACCTAGGCTACCCGTAGCGGTGACCGGAAAATGTGCGCAATGGCATTTGACCGCATGTACATAGCTGCATTATTAAACACTTTTCCACGAAATATTATCAAATTTAATTTATATTAACTAGTTAATTCTCTTGTATTTGGGATTTTTCTGTTTGCGCAGTTTTCCGTCTGCGCATATTATGGGAACCACCATTTATCTTGTAGTATGTTATTTATCCAAGCCTTAACCAACCCTGACATAAGTGTAAAATATGACCAGCGTGTAAACTATGGCCAGCGTGTAAAATATGCCCAGCGTGTAAAATATGCCCAGCGTGTAAAATATGTAGCAAGGAAGCACGATTTGGGATTTTAACATTTCAACCATTTGACTGATTTAGAACTTCAAACAAATTATAGGCTAACCAGTTAATGTTTTGAAGTGAGTGAGCAAAATGTATGCATCCAATAAAGTAAACGGAAATCCCCACAAATTCAACTTTGTAAAGTCACTGAACAAATGTGTTCATAAGCTCATGTAAACATCCGGTTCCCCTTGTATTTTCACACAAAATGGCGACATGAGAAATAAATGTTTACCTGATGGTCATACGTTATTCAAAGCAATGAAAATATAACCGAGTATCTAACCGCATACTCTTATATGTGGGTAGCCGGGGTACATGTATGCTGGAGCTTTCTAGATATGTGACCAGTGCTCGGATTTGAGTTGAGCTCTTTATGTGATAAGTTCTCGGATTTGAGCTTAGCTCTTGTATGTGACCAGTGCTCAGTTTCTAGTCCGTCTGTAACATCTCCATGCCTAAGATTAAATTTTCAAGAGCCAGTGCTCATAATTTTATGTAATAAAATAAGTCAACGAATATCGTCCCAAGATTGCAATTTGTTGTAAATTACTCAGTTGTAAGTTACAAGGCTACATAGAAACAAAGAGCCGGTCAGTGTTAGTGGACACCCCTCGCCAAGTGACAGCAAAGAACGGTGTCACAAGATGGACGAGGCTAGCGAGGATTTCTTCATTGAGGATCTTCAGCTGGTTGATGATGAGGGAGAAAGCCAACAGGTCACGTGGTCAGATCAATCGTCCAATGAAATTAACCCAGGCATTCAACTTGTGGAACATAGAGGGAGGACAGACAAACATGGAAGTTCTGAAAGTGATTTTTTCATTGGGCTCTTAGAAAAAGAAGGCGTGGTCTTAGATGAGACTTGCCGAGAACTAGAAGCCGACGACGGCACTAGCCTGGACTTGATTTGCCTTGGGTTTCTCAAGTCTTTAAAGACCCACCTGGATGAAAAGGATCTGCATTTGACCATTTTTACCTTCTTAAAGTTCCTGCTGCGTGAAGAATGCACAGGCAAGCGGAGACGTGAGAGAAGTGGGGGGAATGTGAGGGAGTCGCGTGCGGCCGGTGAGGTGGGTGTGTGGGACACACGTGTGGACAGTGAGGTGGGTGACGGCTGGGAGCCAGAACTCAACATCAACAACCACAGGATCGTCAACATGTCTATGGCCAAGAAAATGAGCAAAGAGCTGGAACGGGTGCGCCAAGAGAACTGCTCACTCACAGCTGAAAACTATGAGCTACGGTAGGTGTGTGGTAAACTTGCCACAGTAGGTAGGTGTGTGGTAAACTTGCCACAGTAGGTAGGTGTGTGGTAAACTTGCCACAGGAGGTAGGTGTGTGGTAAACTTGCCACTTTATTGTGAGTGTGGTAAACTTGTCACAAGAGGTAGGTGTGTGGTAAACTTGTCACCGTAGGTAGGTGTGTGGTAAACTTGCCACAGTAGGTAGGTGTGTGGTAAACTTGCCACAGGAGGTAGGTGTGTGGTAAACTTGCCACAGTATGTAGGTGTGTGGTAAACTTGCCCCCCTACGGTAGGTGTGTGGTAGAGTTGCCACAGTAGGTAGGTGTGTGGTAAACTTGCCACAGTAGGTAGGTGTGTGGTAAACTTGCCACAGGAGGTAGGTGTGTGGTAAACTTGCCACAGTAGGTAGGTGTGTGGTAAACTTGCCACAGGAGGTAGGTGTGTAGTAAACTTGCCACAGGAGGTAGGTGTATGGTAAACTTGCCACTGTATTGTAGGTGTGTGGTAAACTTGCCACTGTATTATAGGTGTGTGGTAAACTTGTCACAGTAGGTAGGTGTGTGGTAAACTTGCCACTGTATTATATGTGTGTGGTAAACTTGCCTCAGTAGGTAGGTGTGTGGTAAACTTGTCACAGTAGGTAGGTGTGTGGTAAACTTGCCACTGTATTGTAGTTGTGTGTGGTAAACTTGCCACTGTAGTATAGGTGTGTGGTAAACTTGCCACAGTAGGTAGGTGTGTGGTAAACTTGTCACAGGAGGTAGGTTTGTGGTAAACTTGCCACTGTATTGTGGGTGCGTGGTAAACTTGCCAGAGTAGGTAGGTGTGTGGTAAACTTGTCACAGTAGGTAGGTGTGTGGTAAACTTGCCACTGTATTGTGGGTGCGTGGTAAACTTGCCACAGTAGGTAGGTGTGTGGTAAACTTGTCACAGTAGGTAGGTGTGTGGTAAACTTGCCACTGTATTGTGGGTGCGTGGTAAACTTGCCACAGTAGGTAGGTGTGTGGTAAACTTGTCACAGGAGGTAGGTGTGTGGTAAACTTGTCACAGGAGGTAGGTGTGTGGTAAACTTGTCACAGGAGGTAGGTGTGTGGTAAACTTGCCACTGTATTGCAGGTATGTAGTAAACCTGCCACCATCAACAGACGCCTGTAGTTTTATTTTGTTGATGTTTACATCAACACGCCTGGTCAGTTCGCGGTCGTAACGCTGGCGGGGGAGGTGGGGGGGGGAATAGAATGGCAAGAGTGCTCACACAGAATGTTTTGTTTCTTCTTCTTAATAAAATATTTCTTTTTCCTTCAACTTACATTGTAATGTTTAAATTAACATTATTTGAATGTAATGATGGCATTTCTTCCCATGAACAGAAACAACATTCGAGTGAGGAAGAAGATAGCTGCAGCAGAGTGCGCCAAAATACTCAGGGCTATAATTAGATACTGTGAAGCACGCGCTGAGTGTGCCGCCATCTTTAAAGCGAGTGGGAAATGTGACGGTAAGATTACATAAAAACATCCACTTTTGTGACGGTAAGATTACATAAAAACATCAACTTTTGTTATCTTTGTTAAAATGTGCATCAACTTTTGTGATCTTTGTTAAAATGTGCATCAACTTTTGGGATCTTTGTTAAAATGTGCATCAACTTTCGTGATGTTTGTTAAAATGTGCATTTATTTTCGTGATGTTTGTTAAAATGTGCATTTATTTTCGTGATGTTTGTTAAAATGTGCATTTATTTTCGTTAAAATGTGCATTTATTTTCGTGATATTTACTAAACTGTGCATTTGTTTTCGTTAAAATGTGCATTTATTTTCGTGATATTGAAATATAAACCAA
Organism: Physella acuta; assembly: GCF_028476545.2. Classification (NCBI taxonomy): domain Eukaryota; kingdom Metazoa; phylum Mollusca; class Gastropoda; family Physidae; genus Physella; species Physella acuta. Next base: position 40,807 of record NW_026732446.1, on the reverse strand, counting down.
AGTTCGTAAAGTTTGTTGAAAATGCGCCTCAATATTTGCTCCTTTGTGCGTACACAATAAGCAAACATTATATGATGGGTGTTGTAGGTTGATGTTGATATGTGTTGTGGGTTGATGTTGTTGTGTATTGTGGGTCGATGTTTTCTGGGGGCTGTAGGTTGATGTAGCTGGGTGTTGTGGGTTGATGTTGTTGTGTATTGTGGGTCGATGTTTTCTGGGGGCTGTAGGTTGATGTAGCTGGGTGTTGTGGGTTGATGTTGTTGTGTATTGTGGGTCGATGTTTTCTGGGGGCTGTAGGTTGATGTAGCTGGGTGTTGTGGGTTGATGTTGTTGTGTATTGTGGGTCGATGTTTTCTGGGGGCTGTAGGTTGATGTAGCTGGGTGTTGTGGGTTGATGTTGTTGTGTATTGTGGGTCGATGTTTTCTGGGGGCTGTAGGTTGATGTAGCTGGGTGTTGTGGGTTGATGTTGTTGTGTATTGTGGGTCGATGTTTTCTGGGGGCTGTAGGTTGATGTAGCTGGGTGTTGTGGGTTGATGTTGTTGTGTATTGTGGGTCGATGTTTTCTGGGGGCTGTAGGTTGATGTAGCTGGGTGTTGTGGGTTGATGTTGTTGTGTATTGTGGGTCGATGTTTTCTGGGGGCTGTAGGTTGATGTAGCTGGGTGTTGTGGGTTGATGTTGCTTGGGTCTGTAGGATGATGTTGCTGGGTTATGTGGGTTGATGTTGATGTGTGTTGTGGGTTGATGTTGATGTGTGTTGTGGGTTGATGTTGATGTGTGTTGTGGGTTGATGTTGATGTGTGTTGTGGGTTGATGTTGATGTGTGTTGTGGGTTGATGTTGATGTGTGTTGTGGGTTGATGTTGTTGTGTGTTGTGGGTTGATGTTGATGTGTGTTGTGGGTTGATGTTGATGTGTGTTGTGGGTTGATGTTGATGTGTGTTGTGGGTTGATGTTGATGTGTGTTGTGGGTTGATGTTGATGTGTGTTGTGGGTTGATGTAGCTGGATTTTGTAGTTCGATGTTGCTGTTGCTATGTGTTGTGGGTTGATGTTGCTGGGGGCTGTAGGTTGATGTTGATGTGTGTTGTGGGAGAAATGCCAGTGTAAACACTCCTCAGTTCATCCAACGAAAGCAGTTGGCATCTGTCATTTATTCTCATGTGACATTAGCTATCATCAATTATTTCCTTACATCAATCAACTGCCATCGTATGTCATTAGCTATCATCTGTTATATTAAAAATGTGCTTACCTTTTTTATGATATGTGGAACGGGTGCTATATACACTCGAAAGAAATCAAGTATTATTTTAAAATAGTAAAACAACTAAAGACTTCACAATTTATTTTTACTGAATGTAAAGCAACATCTTGACGTGCAGTATAGAAGTAAATGGCCAACAAAGTATAGACCTGGCAATGGCAAGCGATGAACAGATAAAAGAAACATTTACAATTACAAATCACAGATTTGACAAAGTAAAACAATTTCAAGAAAAAATCTCTGCGGGACAGGACTTATTTTAGCAGTCATAATGGGGAAAACAATAGGAACACCAGACAAATAATGTGTAAAACAATAATCCGATTAGTAATAATTTATGCCAGTAAACTTGGACGATTTTAAAAACCGAAAACATATTTTAACACATTGTAAATGAAAATCCTACAGAGAAGATAATTATAGTCATGCTAATAATTTGAAAGGATGAAGAATTCAACTAACCAAGAGGTAAATGAATTGTACAGACACAATGATTCCTTTCAGTAGCGATATATCTGGACGGTATGCCAAACAACGGGGGGGGGGGGGGGGAGAGGGTTGTAAACATGATATAAAACATAAACCCCAATGGGCAACTGTAGGGCTGGGGTGAGCAGGGAAGCTGGTGGTGTAGCAGACAGAGACCTCAGTGGTCTGTAGAGCCACGGAGATTGGTAGAATATGTTCAGGTCTATCTTGTGAGACTTCCAACATTTATCATTACTCACAACCAACATATGTTATTCCCCACATGCAACATTTCTTATTTTCCACTTCCAAAATTTGGCCATTTCACCAAATAATCTTTCTCCTGTCCAAAATTTTCTCTGTCCTACCTCCAACATTTTCTCTCTCCTACCTCCAACATTTTCTCTGTCCTACCTCCAACATTTTCTCTGTCCTACCTCCAACATTTTCTCTGTCCTACCTCCAACATTTTCTCTGTCCTACCTCCAACATTTTCTCTGTCCTACCTCCAACGTTTTCTCTGTCCTACCTCCAACGTTTCTATTTTACTTCGTGTGCAATTAGTTTACCTCCAAGTCTGTCCAAATTCTTGGCTTTGTCGCACCCGTGCGCACCTCTTGGCTGTATTGCACCTGCGCGCATCTCTTGGCTGTGTCGCACCAGTGCGCACTAAAGCTTTGTGAACGCAGGGAACCCCACCCTCACGGAAGTTCCATGATAAGAGCGTCTGATCTTCTGGCAATGTGAAACAAAACAAAGACATTGCCTTTTTAGTTTGTTAGGTCCTCCGTCTGTCGGAGTTTCACTCGTTCTACACTTTTAGATGAGCTTTTGATTGGTAGCTAGATTAATTCACAAAACATAATGATCTTTTGATTGGTAGCTAAATTAATTAACAAAACATAATGCTATGAGTCTGTACACCGTGGGCAGACGTGCTTGTTTAGGAAGTTTAGAGTAAAAATATTTCTTAGATAATTAAACTATATAACATCAACAAAATTAAAGCTGTCGTTTTTATGGTTTCCTGTAGCTTGATGCATGTTCCAATTGTGGTGAGATAAAAATAGATTTGTCTGTGTATAAGCTGAGATAAAGTCTGCCAGCTGGAATAAAGTCTGTCACAATGATGGTCCGCGTGAGGCAAGAAGAAATCGACTGTCTGAGGAGGAGAAACTGCGTGATACGAAACACCAACCAACTTTTGAAATGCACCCTGAAGAACCTGAGCGACAACCCTTTCCTGGAGTGCGACAAGGTTCTGTCATCAATTATTGCCGTCTGCAAGAAGAAATGCGAGGAGACACCGACTGCTGCGCCGGTTGGAGTCTGCGAGAAGCTGACGTCACCCTGCCCACCACCCGACAGATCCTGCTCGCCCAAGTGTGTCCGCTCTCCACGGGGGACGACTTCTAAGTGCCCAGCAAATTGTTGCTGTCTCAAGTGTATTTGCACGTCCAAAATAAAATCTAAGGAAACCGAGTGCCCGGCTTTTTGTTGCTGCCTTAAGTGTATTCGATCACCGAAAAAAACAACCAAAAAACAGGAATGCCCAGAATATTGTTGCTGTCTGAAATGTATTCGATCACCAAAAAACACAACCAAAAAACAGGAATGCCCAGAATATTGTTGCTGTCTGAAATGTATTCGATCACCAAAAAACACAACCAAAAAACAGGAATGCCCAGAATATTGTTGCTTTCTGAAATGTATTCGATCACCAAAAAACACAACCAAAAAACAGGAATGCCCAGAATATTGTTGCTGTCTGAAATGTATTCGATCACCAAAAAACACAACCAAAAAACAGGAATGCCCAGAATATTGTTGCTGTCTGAAATGTATTCGATCACCGAAAAAAACAACAAAAAAACAGGAATGCCCAGAATATTGTTGCTGCCTTAAATGTATCCGTACACCCAAGAAGTGCCCCAACGTATCTGAATGCCCAGAATACTGTTGCTGCCTGAAATGTAGCCGATCGCCAAAGAGAAACCAAGAGGAATGCCCGGATCCTAGCTGCTGCGGGAAATGTACCGACACACCCAACAAAAGCTATATGTCTAGATGTCCGAAACTTTGCTACCCCATCGCTCCATCGAAAGCTTGCTGCCCACCCAGCTGCCCGCCCAGCTGCCCGTCCAGCTGCCCGGCATTCTGCCGCTGCCTCAAGTGTACTCCGTCTTCTAAGGGCAGCGGTAACTGCGGCAAATGCCCAGCTAAACCTGACCGCTGTCCAAAACGAGGCTCGTCCAAGCCCAAGAAGTGTGCGACCTGTTGCTGCCTCTGCTGTCTAGACAAGGTCAGCCAGACGCCCAAGTGTACGTCCTGCTACCAGAAGACGTTCCCTAGCTCGTGTTCGTCCACGTTTCAGGTCAGGGGTCAAGGTGTGTGTAAACCCAAGCCCCGCCCAGCGAGCGCCTGCACGTCACCAAAACCAAGAAAAGCCTGCTGCTGCTGTGAGCCGCCGGAGTGCAGATGTGGTGTGTTCCCTCGTCTCTCTCCCTCTCTCTGGTTTCTCTCTCTGGTTTCTCTCTCTCTCTCTCTCTATCTATCTCTCTCTCTGGGTTTTTTCCTCCCTCCTCCCCCCCCCCTCTCTCTCTCTCTCTATCTGTCTCTCTCGCTTCCTATCTCTAGTTCTCCGACTATCTTTCCTTCTTTTTCACATTCTCTACCTATTTCTCCAATTCATTTTTTCTCTTCCCATCCCTGTCTAACTTATTCTCTCTCTTACTCTCTCTGAACATCAACATTTCATACACAATTACAGTTGATTACAGGAAGTTGAACTCGTGCACATTAAGATGTAGAATAAAAAATGTTTATATTCCTTGTATATTTTTAAGGTTATAGAATAGCATATTCCTGTGTTATCCACGAGTTGTCCCCACTTTAATGTCCCCGTGTTACCTGTCCCAACTTTGAATGTCCCCGTGTTACCTGTCCCAACTTTGAATGTCCCTGTGTTACCTGTCCCGACTTTCAAAGCCCCCGTGTTACCTGTCCCAACTTTGAATGTCCCTGTGTTACCTGTCCCAACTTTGAATGTCCTTGTGTTACCTGTCCCGACTTTGAATGTCTCCGTGTTACCTGTCCCAACTTTGAATGTCCCTGTATTACATGTCCCAACTTTGAATGTCCCTGTGTTACCTGTCCCTAATATGAATATCCCCGTGTTACCTGTCCCAACTTTGAATGTCCCTGTGTTACCTGTCCCAACTTTGAATGTCCTTGTGTTACCTGTCCCGACTTTGAATGTCTCCGTGTTACCTGTCCCAACTTTGAATGTCCCTGTATTACCTGTCCCAACTTTGAATGTCCCTGTGTTACCTGTCCCTAATGTAAATGTCCCCGTGTTACCTGTCCCTAATGTAAATGTCCCCGTGTTACCTGTCCCTAATGTAAATGTCCCCGTGTTACCTGTCCCTAATGTAAATGTCCCCGTGTTACCTGTCCCTAATGTGAATGTCCCCGTGTTACCTGTCCCCACCTTGCCAACACCTGCCTGTTATTGTTCCAGTGCCAGCCATCTGCCGAGACAACAGCCGACTGGGCGCTGGCTGCAGCAAGGGCGGCTGTGGTGGCTACACTCCATCTGGCTGGAACAAGCTCATGACCAAATGCCGGCTCATGCAGGAACAGGAGGCTGAGTGCACGTGCACCCCGTGCACCCCGTGCCCACCTAAACGGAAGCCGCGGTGCAAACCTAACCCATGCGCAGACGCGTCCAACTCACAGGGCGCGCCCAATGGTAGGTTGCCTCGTTTTCAATTTCTCTCCTGTTAGACAGGGCGCCTTCAGGGGAAACAACCAGACTAGGGGCGTTAATAATTCGACGAGTTATGTTTTCATCCAGCGTCACGTTCTAAATTAAATTAAACCAAGCAAACGTTCCCTGTAGATAATTAATTCAAGTGGATTTAAGCTGACCGGTAAATTGAATATATTATTGTTCTTTTGTTTTATTGCTATCTATAGTTCTGGTGATAATTAAGACCCAAACAATTTTATGTGCGTTGTATGGATGCAAATATTGAACTTAAAACTAGGCAAATCACAAAAGTTATTTGTAGATAAAAGAATAAATGCCTCATCGGTCTAAATTTTTAGATAATACCACAGACAGTGTGTCTTATCTAAACAGCATGCTCCATTTTAATCTGCTCTAAACATAAAGCACCATAAGACTAGCAGCTGGGGCGGGTATTGTTGAATTCCCCAAATAGTCCCTAAACCCATGTTTGCAGTGTTTCTTCCAGGCATCTTCTTCGGGGGGGTTCCGCCCCCTCCCCCGAAGAAAGTCTACTCCCCCCCCCCCCCCCCGTACTAAATGGAATTTATATAGAAAATAAATACTTTTAACATTGTGCACCCCCCCTGAAATTTTAGTCCGCCCCCCCCCCCCCCCCAAAAAAAAGATTTGACCTCGAATAGTCTCTAAACCCATAGTTGACTCGCTCAACTTATCCCATAACTTGGCCCGTTCTCTCAGTCTTTACCATAACTCCAGCAAACGATGATATCTCCGTGTCAAGCATACAACAAATCAAGTCAATTATTTGTTCATCTGACGAATTGCTTGTGTTAGAAAGTGTTTGAGGTGTGTTAGATACACTCAACAACAGCACTCAACGTGACCTCTATTTGCACACCATCATGCGCAACACTGGCGGTGCAGACGTTCACATCAGCTCTTCAGCTGAACAGAAATTCCTAGACGGAAGTGACATGTTCCTGATCTAAACTTTAGCAATGGGCAGTAGTGAGTTGAGCTCACGCGTGTGTACCCCCGCCCCCTTTCAGTCAGCTCTGAGCTTTGTGCCAGCTGTAGAAGCGACAGCCTATGACAAGGACAGTCAGGTCGCCCACGATTATTGGGCGAGAGTTCTGTCCCATGCAGCCAGAGAGACCAATGAGGTATCGAAACGTGAGGGTTGGGCTTGGGGTTGTCATTCGCCTGAGTCCTTCGGCCAACTTAGCTCCGCTCTGGCCAGCGCTCAAACTAGCTCGATTCTAGATTATGTTCGGGATCAAGGTGAAGGTTACGACGAGATAACCAGTAAGGTACGTCAAGTCAAACAATGGAATATCCTAGATCAAAGGTTCGGGGACATGTATAAATGTAACGGGAGTCACGACAAATGTGCCCCGAATGTTGTGGACTGTTGTCACGACAAATATGCCCAAAATGTTGTGGACTGTTGTCACGACAAATGTGCCCAAAATGTTGCAAACAATGCCGTTATCCGCGGAGACAACAAGTGCTTAGCTTCGGGCAACCAAGTTCATTCTTGTAAGCTCCATAAAACTAAATCTTCCTGCGGGAAAAAATCCTCCAGTCCACCCAAGATAGACAACCTGATTTTAGAAGAGGTGGCGAACTTTGACCCCAGTACTAAAGCCCATATTCGCCGCCAAGTCGCCGATCGACTAAAAGAAGAAATTCAAAGAGCGAAAATTTGTATTGAAAGGGAAACAACTCGCCCTCGAAGCTATTTTAACTATCAGGGGAAGGAATTCATCCTGGGCTCTCAGGCCAACAAGAATATAGTGATCCAACACATGGACCCAGATCACGTGAGTTACCTAGACAAACTGGATGAAACTTTACTGAAGAAATGTATCGTGGAAGACGACTGCACTACTACAAACGGTATTCCTCACAGCCAAGATGAGATGAAACTGATAAAAACAAAACCAGCGACAACAGAGAGAAGAAAAAAAGTCCAGAAAAAACAAAAACGAAAGAATTGCGTGCGAGGAAACAAACAGAAAGGGAACTGTAGGTCAACAGACGTATTTGAGCGTTTGTATAACAACATCCATTCGAAAAAACTGAACGCCTATTGCCACAACGGAGCAGAGTACAAACAGGAAAAACTTAACGCGTATACTAATAGCCACGACAGAACGGACTACGAACAGGAAAAACGAAATGACTATAGCCACGACAAGACGGACTACCAAGAGGAAAAACTCAACAACTATAGCCACGACAGAACGGACTACGAACAGGAAAAACGAAATGACTATAGCCACGACAGAACGGACCGTCTACTCCAAGATTTCCCGTGGACCAAACATCACTTGAACGCATCGCATTGTCACCACGGAGAACTCAACTTTAATAGATCGATGACGTATGATATGCAGCATTTGTCGGACCGACACGCGGACGAACCTCATCCGTCGTACCACATGTCGCTGGAGACACAAGACACAGACGAGAGTGACGTCAACAAACGGAAGTTCACTCAACTTTTAGAAAATCTCCCGGACAATTTGTCAACTCTGGAATCGAAATCGCTGATGAAAAATGTTGTATCGATCCTACAGAAGAAACTGCCGAGCGAAGACGGACGACCTTGGTGTGAGTCAAGTCTTAACGACCAGTCTAGCGAGGCGATGACGTATAAATACAGAACTGGCCAGCTGCAAGGTCCAGCCAGTGGGTACAGGGTGCCCACTGGCCAGCTGCAAGGTCCAGCCAGTGGGTACAGGGTGCCCTACTGCTCTGACCGGCTGAACGAGCTCAAACAACGTCTAGATCGGCGGTGTCATCAGGACGACTGGTGCAATACAGTGGGTGGGGACCACAAGGCTTTTACGTACAGCAGTCCATTGTCACACACCACCCTGATGCCACACTCCAGCCCAATTCCACACTCCAGCCTAGTAGCACACACCAGCCGACTAACACACACCAACCACACCGCGTACAACCACAGACAACCCTACAATCAGCCGCCCGACGCCAACAACCAGCCCTGCCTGCAGCCAGCCTTTAGCCATAATCTACGGGCCAGTGTTGACCAGAGTACGGACAGCTCGCCTGACCGTCAACTGTTCGACAACTTACCACCAACCATGTACAAGATACCACCAACCATGTACAAGATACCACCAACAATGTACGAGATACCACCAACGTTGTCCAAGATGCAACCAAATTTGTATCTTAGCACTGCTGATAAGCCACCATGTCAGTCACACGACAGACATGTATCCGTTTGGCCCACATCCACTTCACCACACCGACATCCGACATCCACTTCACCACACCGACATCCGACATCCACTTCACCACACCGACATCCGACATCCCAAACTTCGTCTGTCCCCGCTGTGTCCGGGGCGTTGAGTCCTCTAGGATCTGCATACCGCCACCAGCCTCCCACCCTATGCCACCAGCCTCCCACCCACGGCCACCAGCCTCCCACCCACGGCCACCAGCCTCCCACCCACGGCCACCAGCCTCCCACCCTATGCCACCAGCCTCCCACCCACGGCCACCAGCCTCCCACCCACGGCCACCAGCCTACCACCCACGGCCACCAGCCTCCCATCCTAGGCTACCAGGACATCCAGCCGGCTAAAGATACATCAGATGGCCGTGATCCTGAGACTCAACTATTTTTTTATCAACACAATATAGCTGGTCAGCTCCAACAAACACAGACTAGCACTGACCAGCTACGACAAACGACTAGTAATGACCAGCTACGACACCAAACTGACCAGCTACGTCACCAATCTAGCACTGACCAGCTACGACACCAATCTAGCACTGACCAGCTACGTCACCAATCTAGCACTGACCAGCTACGTCACCAATCTAGCACTGACCAGCTTCGACAATCACAGACTAGCACTGACCAGCTTCGACAAACGACTAGTAATGACCAGCTACGACACCAAACTGACCAGCTACGTCACCAATCTAGCACTGACCAGCTACGACACCAATCTAGCACTGACCAGCTACGTCACCAATCTAGCACTGACCAGCTACGTCACCAATCTAGCACTGACCAGTTACGTCATCAATCTAGCACTGACCAGCTACGACACCAATCTAGCACTGACCAGCTACGACACCAAACTGACCAGCTACGACACCAATCTAGCACTGACCAGCTACGACACCAATCTAGCACTGACCAGCTACGACACCAATCTAGCACTGACCAGCTACGTCATCAATCTAGCACTGACCAGCTACGACACCAATCTAGCACTGACCAGCTACGACACCAATCTAGCACTGACCAGCTTCGACAAACACAGACTAGCACTGACCAGCTACGACAAACGACTAGTAATGACCAGCTACGACACCAAACTGACCAGCTACGTCACCAATCTAGCACTGACCAGCTACGACACCAATCTAGTAATGACCAGCTTCGACACCAATCTAGCACTGACCAGCTACGTGACCAATCTAGCACTGACCAGCTACGTCACCAATCTAGCACTGACCAGCTACGTCACCAATCTAGCACTGACCAGCTACGACACCTAACTGACCAGCTACGTCACCAATCTAGCGCTGACCAGCTGCGACACCAATCTAGCACTGACCAGCTACGACACCAATCTAGCACTGATCAGCTACGTCACCAAACTGACCAGCTACGTCACCAATCTAGCACTGACCACCTACGACACCAATCTAGCACTGACCAGCTACGACACCAGCTTGCTAGTAACACGTCTAACAACATTCACTCAACTCCAACGACTGGAAGTTCCCAAACCCCAACAAACAAAGTTGACCAGACTCTCAAGCTTCCATCAGCAGCACCAACAAACAAAGTTGACCAGACTCTCAAGCTTTCATCAGCAGCACCTCTGTCTAATCAGATCTTGGAGCCATCGCTGCATGAAGCTCATCAGCAGCCAGACTTGCAGGCAGGTTCTAGAGGTCTACAAACAAGCTTCGAGCCAGTTTATCTGCCGACAAATGCCGGCCAACGAAAATCCCCAACTAGCTCTAATCGGTCTGTAGAGGAGACAGTTGAACCATGCCAGAAGAATGCGTCTGCCCGAGGACCGCCATCTTTGTATCCACACGGTGACGCCGATCTCCTACCCACAACGCAGACATTGCTCAGTAAAACGGACCAATCAAAAAGAACCTCTGCTGACGCTGGCTATGACCTCAGGTCAGTGAGGTCAGCACGTTCCCTCAGCCAACAGGTCGAGGCGGGAAACGTCACAAGCAACCCCGTGTCTGTGGGTATCAACACTGACCAGAGCAGCTTGACCAACCCACCGGCTGAGGCCAGTGGCCGTAAGTCGACGGATCCCTCTCTCTGTACAACCGACGACTGGGACAACTTCACCACTGCCCGGGTAGAAGCTTCGGTAGCTTCCGTGGACCTGGACGCTCTGTCTGTGTCAGTGGATACTCTGGACAACAGCATTTCTCTAACCACCAAGCTGGCCGAGGTCAAGGCCAACTTCCAGGATAACTCTATAGAACACGCCAAGTCTTCTGTTAAGTTGAGCGGGGAGAGTAAGGGAACAATTAATATTAAAGAAAGCTCGTCAATGATCAAATGTCCACATGAGAAATTAAACATCGATGTTGAGCACCGAGCCAGTCGTTGCTCCGTTAACAGCACAGCCACTAGATCTAGACGACCAGGCTCGTGTGGGCGTAACGGTGTGGCCTCAGCAACACAGCCAACTGGGAAATGTAACGAGCTAACACAGGTCACCACAAGAAACACGGGCCGTGATGGGTCGGGGGTGACACCTCAAACAAATGGCAAGAACGTGATTGAACTTCATTACAGCCCCCGGGTTCTGGAAACTACAAGCAAGGCGGCACAAGAGCAGACGCCAAGACAGCCTGCGTGGCCAACAGAATCGTGTAGGTCATCTGATTGGCGGGGGTCTAATCACGTGACTGGAGTTAACGAAAATTATGTTGTGAACTCCAAAACTCCGTCATCGGAAACAAAGTCGCGTGTCAGCTTCGCTTCAGGAGACAATGTTTGCGTGGACTTTACCAGAGACAACACCAATAAACACCAGACACCTGCTGACAACACCAATAAACACCAAACAGCTGCTACTAAAGACACTATGATGACGTCAGGTGACAATCACTTACCGTGTAGATGCCTGGATCAAATGGTTCACTCCTTGCTGAACATCAGAAAGCCTGACTTGGGCAGAGCTTTGTCTTTCCTCGAGAACTTTTCTCCCATCACGCCTGTGGACATCAACACCAAGTACCCGCTGCTGATATCCAACAGAAGGGCGGGCGGCAGGGGCGAGATCGAGCTGTCAGACGACGACAGCACGTGGACGACGGCCAGCAAGTCGTCGACCTCCTGCAGGAACGACTCCCTCAATGCCAGTCTGCTGGCCCAGACACACGACCAGAACAAGACGGACTCGGCACACCAGCGGATAAACCAACAGTTAGAGATGAATCAAAACCAACAGCTAGAACCGCAGCTAAATCAACAGCTAGAACCGCAGCTAAATCAACAGCTAGAACCGCAGCTAAATCAACAGCTAGAACTGCAGCAAAACCAGAAGCTAGAACCGCAGCAAAGGCTCAACAGCCAGCCTAAGCTAGTGACGCCAAAGCGCGAGCAAGTGACCAACACCCCCTCGCAGAACCCCTCCAGCGCTGAGCACGTGCGCTCTACTGGTGATCCAACAGAAACCTCAACGCACGAGCAGACACGTGCCAGACATGACACGGCGACCGTCACCCATCTAGACACCACCGCTGAGACCAGCCTCTCATTCAGTGCTGACAACTCCAAGGAAGATACCAGTGTGTCTGGGGAACTAAGGAAGGGCTCAGATCTGGCTGGTCCTCAGGCTAGAGACTTGAACTACAAGTCTACAACTTGTACTTCCAATAGCAAATCCTTTGACAGTGAGACTAGTGTCGCTCGTCGATTGGTGCAGAGAAATTCGAAATCCTCCAATCAACAATCGTCTGTGTTTCGCTATCCAATTAAAATGAAACAACACAAAGACGAGCCTCAGATTATTTACCTCAATAAATTTGAGGAGTTTTGGACGGCAACAATTGAACCGGACCTTCCAGCTGCGCATGCGCAGAGAGCTGTCAGTAGCAGCTCGCGGAGAAAGAGCTCAGAGCGTGCATGGGAGCCAGGCTCACAGCGCGGGGCGGCATACAACAACAACTTCAGGATGAGTCCACAGCGTACCAAGTTCATTCAACAGTCGACTCGTGGGTTTAAGCCTGAGTCGGGGTGGAGGTCAAAAGTTGACCTCGGAGAAGTCAGTCAGTCGCGAGTGTCTAGTCAAGTCAAACCACACTGTGGACATCAACACCGGCCATGTCAAGACCAAGCAAAGCCCCGTCAATCGAGCGCCGTCTGCCATAGAGAGAGTTCTCATGAACAAAATGACGTCATGGATTCAGCCTCAAGCCCCGCGACCAAAGACAACAGTGCAGAAAGGGGCGCGGTAAAGGACAAACGGACCTCCCAAAGGTGTGCACGGCCAGGTGTCAGACAGTTGAAACAAAATGGAGTCAATGTTCAAAAAGTTTGGGCAGAAGAACCCCCAAAAGCTAGAAAAACAGATGGAGCCCGAAGTGGCCAAAAGAGCAACTGTTCTAGGGAAGCCAGGCATTGCAGCATGGATGAGACCTCCATCCAGAACTTCAATAACATCAAATTTTGGTGCTCCAAGTACAGGAAGTCAAGGACACCGGAAGCTCGTCGAAACTCGCTTAGGGCGTATGTGTCGTCTGAGAACAATCACCAAAGTAAAACTGAAACGTACAGTGGCACGCCTGCGACTAGTAGACGACTAGCCGTGAGTTCACATAAAAAACTAAACAACGATCAAAGCTTGAGTAGAACTTTAAAAACGGATTTACCCAAAACTCACCGGCGATTGAAACCCACCGCAATACGAACGTCCCGTGTCGGCCAGTACCAAACTAGTCCACAACGCCAGAAGAAAAATGTCAAGGGTGAGAGCTACGGCAACGTTGTCATCATAGACGTGGAGGACAGCCGTGTCAGCAAGCCCGTGGTGGTCAAGACGTACAGCGCGGACAGTGCCGTGCCTGTGGTGGTCAAGACCTACGACACGCTCCGCTCGTCCCCTAAGTTCAGCGTCAGAACCATCCAGTCTTCGTCCAGCGCGGGGACGGGCAGTCAGGGTGGCAGGACACGTCTTGTCTCCTCACAGTCCTACACCGTGTGCGCCAACAACAACTGTCCTACATGGTCCTCTGGTGACGTCAAGCATGACAAAAACTGTCCTACATGGTCCTCTTGTGACGTCAAGCATGACAAAAACTGTCCTACATGGTCCTCTTGTGACGTCAAGCATGACAAAAACTGTCCTACATGGTCCTCTGGTGACGTCAAGCATGACAAAAACTGTCCTACATGGTCCTCTTGTGACGTCAAGCATGACAAAAACTGTCCTACATGGTCCTCTTGTGACGTCAAGCATGACAAAAACTGTCCTACATGGTCCTCTGGTGACGTCAAGCATGACAAAAACTGTCCTACATGGTCCTCTGGTGACGTCAAGCATGACAAAAACTGTCCTACTTGGTCCTCTGGTGACGTCAAGCATGACACAAACTGTCCTACATGGTCCTCTGGTGACGTCAAGCATGACAAAAACTGTCCTACATGGTCCTCTGGTGACGTCAAGCATGACAAAAACTGCTCGCACAAACAGCGTCCTATGTCCACCGGAAGTGACACGACGTCATACTCAGCTGATGATTCTTCAGACAATACAGATGAAAGTTATTCAGGATCTGACGAAGACGACAACTCAAGTGAATGTAGTAGTTGTTCTACAGAAAACTGCAATACCAACTGTTGCTATGGTAAACATGGGTGCTTGCTAAGTTTACATTATCTGAATTTTAAAAAGTATCTTTTTTTTTTAAATGTATCAAAAGTGTATTGTATAAAAAGTGTGGGCTTTGAATCATTGTCCACTTTGACAACACATTTCGATCGTGAGGAGAATTTGAATATTACTCCACGGTATAGATCTAGGCCTATGCGTAGATGTATATTACTGTAGATTTATAGATTAATGCCCGTATTTTGTCGTTATGTCAATGTTTTAAAATTTTAAACTATTTTAGATATTTTACTCCATTTGTTTTACTTTCCCTTTATTTTCCATCAAACTCAACAACACTGATTTTTTTTTTTTTTTAAACAATATAAATGATCAGATGAGAAAACAAGTTGTTTTTCCTTTGAGTATGAAATGACTATAAATATTTTTCCTAAAAGATGAAAGTGAGGACAAGAAAAAAAGACCAAGTTTAAAAATTTTAGGAGAGCTGGCATTTCAGTTGGAGAGAAGGATCTTAGATTATGTTTTTGGTATGGTGAGTGCTGATTTTGTATTATACCGCGTGTGGTAACTTGTGTGGTAAACGTGTGGTAAATTGATTGTGAGTTATTTTTGACAGTGTGGTTAATATGTGTGGTAACTTGATTGTGTTACTTTTGTTTGTGGTAAATATGTAGTAACTTGATTGTGTGAGTTACTTTTGATTGTGAGGGGAAACATGAGAGCTAGATGGTTTTGTGGGATTGCGATATGACTACATTATTACTTTTTAAATGATTAGGAGTAAGACAAGCTACTTGATTGGTCTTTTTTCTCCTGTTAAATCCAGGAAGACACCAAACGCAAACGTTTTTACGGCTACACCGTGGGAAATATTTTCTCCATGATGGAAAGAGAATCAAAAAACCCAAGAGGCGGAAGTGACGCAATAACCAAAAGTGAGTTGGTCTGCAGACTCAGAAAGCTAATGGTTGGTTTGGAGAAGTACGGTTATAATATCAAGGTGAGAGTTTAGGTTTGACCCTTATTTTGTGCTTGAATATAGTTCAGATGTCATATTTACATCAACTTCTATTTTAGTATTTTTAGACACGTAATGTAGACTCGTCAACAAAAAAATTAAATAAAAATAGTTCCAATAAAAGGAACCCTGTCTGAATTCTTGTAGTGTTTCTTAATACAATTTATTTTTATTCTGGCCTTTGTATTTCAGTTCCATGCTGAATTCGCCCAAGAGATAGTCAACAAATATGGCCTCTTGGCCTGCCCGCCAGACCAGGTGACCATTGAAGAATTCCGCCTCAACGACCCACTAGCCATCTCCACCCTGATCCAGCAGCTGGCTCAAGGTCCCAGTGAAATGAGCCACCTCAACGTCTTACTCAACAGTCTCGTCTACCTGTCCAACTGTGACCACAGGCCATTGTTCATTTGGTGACTCCATACATTTCACACTCCTCCAATGGTGATACTATTTTAATTGCTCAATGGTGATACAATTCAAATTGTTCAAACGGTGATTGTTTCAAATTGCTTAAGTGGTTATATATTTGAAAAAGTATGTCTTCTGTTTAGGAAAATTCAAGTTTTAGTAACGGTGTATAAAACTGACAAATGTAAAGATCATAGTTCATACAGCTACCATCAGCTGAGTTTAATGTACCAAAACAATCATGTACCAACAGTTTTCTTTTAAAGAAAAATTGTTTTTCAATGTTACCAACTTATATGGCCTTAGATAGGTCAATTATAAACTTTGTAACGTCTTTTAAAATTTGTTTCTTAAAATAAGAGCAGGTTTTTTACAAGACAATGTATAAGAATAAGACTTAATGTTACAAATGTTTATTTTTTTTTATTTAAAAAAAAAACCTTTTTGTACCATCTGAAGGTTATTAAATGTTGACTTTTGTATGTCATCTCAGATGATAGATTGACATAAAGATATAAAACAAAAAACAGCTTTAAAATTGTCTTTATTCCTAGTTACTTTTGTGTCATCATTTGCGTTGTCATTCTGTTTCATCTGTCAACAAAAAACTGGAAATTTTTTCTCTAAGGCACTCCCTGGGATTGAGAAAAATAAATGACATTTAACAAGACATTTTTGGCACTGCCAATAAAAATCTTTCAGTAGAAACATCAACTCTTACACTAACAAAGAAAATAAACCGGGAGTGATCTCCCCTAAACTTTCTCGAATATTCTTATATAAAATAACAGGGGATGGGAACTCGGGCTATAGACATGATTTTTAATCCATTTTAAATACTTAAAGTTTTAAAAATAGAATAAAATCTCGTAGACAAATTAATTGCACACCAAGTGAACGCCCAATAAAAAAGCGCATAATAGTGCGCAATATTATTAGTACTTTTAAAATTTACATTAGTTTTTTGAGAAATCGGAAGTAGCGTAAATTACTACTTCCAGTCAACGGAAATTACTCAAAATTTAACAGAAGGTAGAGAATTAGATACGGATCTACGATTTTGATATAATACTTATATATGAAATTTCATCAACCTAGCTGTAACGGTACTCAAGTTATCGTGTTTACACACGGACACACAGACACACACACACACACACACACAGACATACGGACAAGATTGCAAAATTATGTTTTTCTGTATCAGTGAGGTGTAAAACGTCGAGATCTGTAAAAATCTCGATTTTTTTTTTTTGCACGATTACAATACTTTCTCTATACTTCGTATATACGAGAAAGTAAAAAGCACCATTCCCAATAGAAAATTACAAAAACATTGGACTGTAATAACATGGTAAGACATTTCAATTGTAACAGACATGCTAAGACTGCTCTATCAAAATTAATTTTTAAAACTATATATAAAAATGATGACAGTTGTGAAAAGCCAAAACTTTACTTATTTATCAACTATTTCATGATCTGCCTTTATTTTTTTTGTACTGTTCAGATGTGAGTTGTTTCTAGATTTTGTTGTAAAATCTCAAACTTACTGAGTTTTTGTTTCTTTGCTGGTACACATCACAAAGGGTGGCAGTGTGGATAAATCACCTTTCTGTAAGAGATAAAACAATTGGCTCTTATGATGAATGAATCACATTAATAAAACAATTGGCTCTTATGATGAATGAATCACATTAATAAAACCAACATGTTTTGAAAATGGTCAAATGATGAATGACTCATCTGATGACAGATCACATTAATAAAACCAACATGTTTTGAAAATGGTCAAATGATGAATGACTTATCTGATGACAGATCACATTAATAAAACCAACATGTTTTGAAAATGGTCAAATGATGAATGACTTATCTGATGACAGATCACATTAATAAAACCAACATGTTTTGAAAATGGTCAAATGATGAATGACTCATCTGATGTCAGATCACATTAATAAAACCAACATGTTTTGAAAATGGTCAAATGATGAATGACTTATAATCTGATGTCAGATCACATTAATAAAACCAACAAGTTTTAAAAATGGTCAAATGATGAATGACTTATCTGATGACAGATCACATTAATAAAACCAACATGTTTTGAAAATGGTCAAATGATGAATGACTAATCTGATCATGTAATATTATTAAATATAATGTTTTGAAATGAGTAATAGGATCAATGACAAATCTGATGGCTCATATTAATAAATAAACTTTTGAAATGGGTAATAGGATCAATGACAAATCTGATGGCTGATATTAACAAACTTTTGAAATGACTTACAAATTGACTAAGACCCAAGCTACAGCCATAACAAAGTAACTTTTTCAAATCTTGAAAAGGCTCACTGAAATCAAATAGAAAAACTTATCAAATAATATACTGAATCAATTTTGTTCCTTTTGTCAAATAATATTCTGGATTAATCTTGTTTCTTCTCCATGTAATATTTTAAATTAAAAATAATGTAGCTTAGATGGTATAAATCAAAGTTAAGTATCAAAAGTAAGCAGTAATTTAGAATTCAACTAATCCCATTGTATTTGATCATGGAGGCAAGGAAAATCTCCTCCACATAAAGCAGGAGTGGAGGTGCTACACAAGAACACTCAGTGAATAATATATGGAATTTTTGGGTTTATATTCATTTTACAATCTTAATAAAAAGAGTACATAAGAACCAGGCTAACTTTGACATTAAAAAACTCAAAAACCCATGCAGAATAAATACCAATGTGCCTCTATTGAAAAACAGATGTGTTAGCCCGTGCCAAAAATCCCACCGAATAAAAAAAGAGTATCTGTACCTTAGTGTAATTACATCAGCGCCATCCACTGGTGTCCGTCCTGAAGACTTGGACAACTGCTTGGACAGTTCAATAGCATTTAGTGCTGAGGCTAGTCCAACATCAGTGTCAAGGGGAGACTGAAATAGTACAATCAAAGTTCTAACAAAATATATAACACCAAACTTAATGGAGGTAGATTGTCATAGGGTATTTATGGAGCACTGTTTTGAAAACTTTTTGAACTATTCTCCTTTTTAATTAACACAAAATGCTTTCTGTTAGAAAGATTAGCAATGAAATCTGATTTACCTGACACAAGCAGCACTTGATGCTGTCCTTCACATCTGGAAGATCAAGTTTCTCTGATGTTCTGCAGATCACAATTTGATCAGTTTTCATTCAACTTTCAACAACTCTCTACATACAATTATTAATGGCTTAACTTTGAATGTCCAAGTATGTTTCAAGTTGAAAAGATTCCCATTAAAGTACAACAACAAGGGCAAAATTAGCCACAGTTTCAGCTTTCAAATGTTAAATGATTAAAATGTTATCAGGGTTAAACATAAAAATTACTTCTAGGGAAAAGTAGAGGCTTCTGCTTGTGAACAGGTCATGAGGATAAATAAATTCAGTTGACTAAAACGATCAAAGCTTTTAGTAATGTTTAGGTCTGTCATTGACAAAATTGCTGTTTCTAGAAGGATTTGTTTCAGTACCTTTTGATGTTACTGACTGTTGAGGGGAACTCTTCTTGTAGTCCCATGACAAAAGTTTCTGTTAATCTCTCAATGCTGGAGCCTGGATCAGTCTGTGGATTGAAACACTTGCATCAGTCAAGGTGTGCTCATTGTATTCTGCTGTGATTTGGTTTAATATCTACAGACATGGATGTCAGACTTCAACAGTGAACTACAACTCATGTACTTAGATAGAAGGCAACACTTTATACTGACCACATGAATCACATGTGGACAGTTGGGAATCCCTGATTACTGATGATTTACCCAACCTTGAGTTCATGATAGGTGAACACTGACAGACAAATGTAGCAGTATCCGTGCCTACCTTAGTGGTTATGGTAGGTATGAAAACACTGTCAACATGGAACAAGCTGTTGTACATAGCCAGCTCTTTAGCATTCAAGTCTCTGTAGAGAGAAGCACAACACCAAGTGAACAGTCATGTGTAAACTGAATTAAGTATAACTTGCTTCATGAACTTTCACAACTATTGACTGGCTTATGTTATTCAGGTTTTTTTTTAATTATACCAGGTCCAGGTACTTTAATATCCAAACAAACAATTTGTTATAAATTAGAAATGAAAATGGAAAAACAAATTTACAATAGTTAATCGTAGGCCTAATGCAAAAAAAAATTTACATTTTGTAAAAGCATGTTAATATCAACTCAGGATCAGGTAAATAGATCTATGTTTACAGAAAACACAACTACAACTAGGAAGTTACCTCACTGGTCGAATAAACATAACATCTCCATTTCTTTCATCAGAAAAACCCTGAACAAGAGAAAAATTCAGACTATTTTATAAAGTACTAGACTACCCGTCATCCCTTGGATAACTGTGGGTTTCGGGGTTCATCCATAAAAAAAGCAAATTACCCACCAGAGTTCCTGTAAGAATTCACTAACAAGCAGTCATATCAAAGACATATTAACTGACAAGAATATTCACTGACAAGCAGTCGTATCAAAGATATTCACTGACAAGCAGTCGTATCAAAGACATATTCACTGACAAGCAGTCATTTCAAAGACATATTCACTGAAAAGCAGTCATATCAAAGACATATTCACAAACAAGCAGTTGTATCAAAGACATATACACTAACAAGCAGTTGTATCAAAGACATTTTCACTGACAAGCAGTCCTATCAAAGACATATTCACAAACAAGCAGTCGTATCAAAGACATTCACTGACAAGCAGTCGTATCAAAGACATTCACTAACAAGCAGTCGTATCAAAGACATTCACTGACAAAGCAGTCGTATCAAAGACATATTCACTGACAAGCAGTCGTATCAAAGACATTCACTGACAAGCAGTCGTATCAAAGACATTCACTAACAAGCAGTCGTATCAAAGACATTCACTAACAAGCAGTCGTATCAAAGACATTCACTAACAAGCAGTTGTATCAAAGACACATTCACTAACAAGCAGTCGTATCAAAGACATTCACTAACAAGCAGTTGTATCAAAGACATTCACTAACAAGCAGTCGTATCAAAGACATTCACTAACAAGCAGTCGTATCAAAGACATTCACTAACAAGCAGTCGTATCAAAGACATTCACTGACAAGCAGTCGTATCAAAGACATTCACTAACAAGCAGTCGTATCAAAGACATTCACTGACAAAGCAGTCATATCAAAGACATATTCACTGACAGCAGTCGTATCAAAGACATTCACTAACAAGCAGTCGTATCAAAGACATATTCACTAACAAGCAGTCGTATCAAAGACATATTCACTGACAAGCAGCCGTATCAAAGACATATTCACTGACAGCAGTCGTATCAAAGACATTCACTAACAAGCAGTCCTATCAAAGACCTATTCACTAACAAGCAGTCGTATCAAAGACATTCACTAACAAGCAGTCGTATCAAAGACCTATTCACCTACTGTGTTGAGTGAAACTTGTGACCCTCTCCCCTGAGCAACATCAGACAGTATTCTAACCGCCAGTCTGGTGGCACTTTCAGCTGTCAGTACTTTAGTCACACCCAGCTTTCTGGCAGCTGCTGCTAGAAGTTGATTTCTGAAAGAGGTTGTATATTTATCAACATGTCACAGTGGCTATTTCAGATTTCTGAAAGAGGTTGTATATTTATCAACATGTCACAGTGGCTATTTCAGATTTCTGAAAGAGGTTGTATATTTATCAACATGTCACAGTGGCTATTTCAGATTTCTGAAAGAGGTTGTATATTTATCAACATGTCACAGTGGCTATTTCAGATTTCTGAAAGATGTTGTACATTTATCAACATGTCACAGTGGCTATTTCAGATTTCTGAAAGAGGTTGTATATTTATCAACATGTCACAGTGGCTATTTCAGATTTCTGAAAGAGGTTGTACATTTATCAACATGTCACAGTGGCTATTTCAGATTTCTGAAAGAGGTTGTATATTTATCAACATGTCACTCACAGTTGTTACTTCAACCGTTAAAAACAGTAAATTAAGAAAAAATTATTTCACCAAACTTTAAGACAAATGTAAAAAAAAATCCAGGAAAAATTAATCTTCGTATATAAGTATTTGTGTAGATTTAGAGTAGTGTCCCTTTTATTTACATGTTTACATTACCCTTCAGAGAATTGTCACATATAAGTATTTGCGTCCATTTAGAATAGCGTCCCTTCAGGCTATAACTTGAAAGGTAATGTTGACATGTAAATAGAAGGGACATTACTCTAAATCTAAGTAAATACTTATTTGTAAAAAACTAACAGTTGCTTTAAAAAGAAACAAAGAAGATGATAACACAAATCCCAGCAAATCTGGAAATGGATGGACTGTCTAGTGGTACACTGAGAGCCCTGAACTAAGAGTCTAAGACTATCCAGGGTTTACAGTGGTTCACTGAGAGCCCTGAACTATCCAGGGTTTAGAGTGGTTCACTGAGAGCCCTGAACTATCCAGGGTTTAGAGTGGTTCACTGAGAGCCCTGAACTATCTAGGGTTTAGAGTGGTTCACTGAGAGCCCTGAACTATCTAGGGTTTAGAGTGGTTCACTGAGAGCCCTGAACTATCTAGGGTTTAGAGTGGTTCACTGACAGCCCTGAACTATCTAGGGTTTAGAGTGGTTCACTGAGAGCCCTGAACTATCTAGGGTTTAGAGTGGTTCACTGAGAGCCCTGAACTATCTAGGGTTTAGAGTGGTTCACTGAGAGCCCTGAACTATCTAGGGTTTAGAGTGGTTCACTGACAGCCCTGAACTATCTAGGGTTTAGAGTGGTTCACTGAGAGCCCTGAACTATCTAGGGTTTAGAGTGGTTCACTGAGAGCCCTGAACTATCTAGGGTTTAGAGTGGTTCACTGACAGCCCTGAACTAAGACTATCTAGGGTTTAGAGTGGTTCACTGACAGTCCTGAACTAAGACTATCTAGGGTTTAGAGTGGTTCACTGAGAGCCCTGAACTATCTAGGGTTTAGAGTGGTTCACTGAGAGCCCTGAACTATCTAGGGTTTAGAGTGGTTCACTGACAGCCCTGAACTAAGACTATCTAGGGTTTAGAGTGGTTCACTGAGAGCCCTGAACTATCTAGGGTTTAGAGTGGTTCACTGACAGTCCTGAACTAAGACTATCTAGGGTTTAGAGTGGTTCACTGACAGCCCTGAACTAAGACTATCTAGGGTTTAGAGTGGTTCACTGACAGCCCTGAACTAAGATTATCTAGGGTTTAGAGTGGTTCACTGACAGCCCTGAACTAAGACTATCTAGGGTTTAGAATGGTTCACTGACAGTCCTGAACTAAGACTATCTAGGGTTTAGAGTGGTTCACTGACAGTCCTGAACTAAGACTATCTAGGGTTTAGAGTGGTTCACTGACAGTCCTGAACTAAGACTATCTAGGGTTTAGAGTGGTTCACTGACAGTCCTGAACTAAGACTATCTAGGGTTTAGAGTGGTTCATTGACAGTCCTGAATTAAGACTATCCAGGAGTTAGAGTGGTTCACTGACAGCCCTGAACTATCTAGGGTTTAGAGTGGTTCACTGACAGTCCTGAACTAAGACTATCTAGGGTTTAGAGTGGTTCACTGACAGTCCTGAACTAAGACTATCTAGGGTTTAGAGTGGTTCACTGACAGTCCTGAACTAAGACTATCTAGGGTTTAGAGTGGTTCATTGACAGTCCTGAATTAAGACTATCCAGGAGTTAGAGTGGTTCACTGACAGCCCTGAACTATCTAGGGTTTAGAGTGGTTCACTGACAGTCCTGAACTAAGACTATCTAGGGTTTAGAGTGGTTCACTGACAGTCCTGAACTAAGACTATCTAGGGTTTAGAGTGGTTCATTGACAGTCCTGAACTAAGACTATCCAGGAGTTAGAGTGGTTCACTGACAGTCCTGAACTAGTTTAATGTGACATGCTAAAGAAAGAAAATTTGATTTGCTATGCAACTGACCTTAAATTTCTTATAAAATCTTCAGCACTAGAGAGTGATCCTAAGCCAGTGATTAGAGCCTTTAACCTTCCAGACTGAGACTGTGTTGGCATGGGGATGTTGGAGCACCCATCAGAGGGGTGAACCTGCCACATTGAATCTAATGTACTCTGCTGTTTCTCAAACTCCAGCACCTGCAAATACCAAAATTGGACTGACTAAATCTGTGTTTATTACGGTAAAGTAAAATGATCAATTTTGAATTATTAGTCAGACAGATGATGTACGTGAGACATCAATAAATACTTATTTACATATATATCATAATATAGCATCCTGTATTGTATATAAGTAAGTATAATACATCCAATTAATGACACCTACTTGCTCTAGGTTTGTTATGTAAGTTGGGAATCCAGAATCTAACATCAGTTTTGTGACACTAGACCTGACAGTCTGTCTTTCTTCATCAGAAACATCTAGTAAACTGGTTTCTGTAAACAAGAGAGCTCCAATGTTTGTAAACAAATCAAGTAGTGTGACAAATTTTGGTACACAGTAGCACAGTCAAAACTTAAAATAGGTTGAACATGTGTGCCTGCACTCAACACATCCTTCCATTGTGAGACCTTAGAGATTATTCCAAACTTTGTTTTTTACATACACGTGACACTACAAAACAGTCTTTTCTAATTATTTTCAAGAAGTTTCTTGAACAAAAAATGCAAAAAAAAGTTTAAAACCAGACCTACCATCAACATACACCAGAGAAGGAATAAATCTTAACTTTTTGTGTGCTCTTTCACTTTTTCCCTAAAAAAGAAACAAGAATTGTTGGAAAGGCTGACCTGCGCTTTTAACTAAATATTTGCTTTCAGTAAAGGAAGTCAAAAGTAACAGGCTACAAGAACCAAAGAAATTTGACTCTAAATATACCCCAGCTTTAAACCAGGTTATTGAGTTGTATGATAGGAGCATCTGTTGTAGTTTACACTTACATCTTGAATGAGATGAAGCAAGGCAGCAGAGTTGATGCCCCCTGAGAAAGCTACCACAACATGCTCACCACTCCTGATGACTTTAGCCTTGCCAATTGATGCTCGGAACTTGTGAACAATATACACCTGAAAGCAGTTCCTAAAGTAAAGTTTTTAAGTTAACTTCTTGTTTATATTCACAAGTAGATGCACAGTTTTTACTTGTTTTGTGAAAGAAATCTTACATTTGTAAACTATATTGGGACAACATGGTTGAATGGTAGAGTGTATGACTGCTAACCCAAAGTCTCAAGATTAGAGTCCCTGAGTCCACCCTGCTCTGATTGCTATTTGAATCATGTTAGGGAAAGTAAAGGTGACACGGCATATATCCACAATATCCCTTCATATGCAGAGATCCCAGAAACAGGTGAACTCAACTTTATTTGCCCCATAGATTGCAAGTCCAAAAGGATAACTTATTTATTAAAATAATCCAAGAATATTTTAAATTACATATTATGCATATACTAGCGATGGGTACCCGTTTCACATGAATTATAGGCCTATATATTTATAATGTTATGCTTTTTTGGAAAAATAATTTATAAAATAGTTATTGATCAAAACGCAATGTGCTTTACTACACGTTGAACGATATTGGTGACAAAGCAAAGAAATAACCAAATAGCTAAAAATCTGACACATTTAAAATAACATAGGCTACCAATACTAATTAGAAAAATTAAAACCAAATTAGATCTATATACATTATAATAAAATAAGTTAACACAACACTATCTTTAATGCTGATTAAGAGTTATGATTCTTTTAAAAACCCGGCTTTTCAATGGTATTTATGTTGTTTTTTAAAGAAATTTGTACTAGTTTTGGCTGAGAAAGTTGTATACATTTCTTGATAAGTAGAACTATAGATCTAAATCAAATTTAAATGAAATTGTTCATTTATTCATATTAGTGTTGCATACTTTCCGTAGTTTAAACATATGACATCATTATTTTTTTTTTCTAGTCACAACTATGAACACTTTTCAGGTTGCATAATTAAAAATGTGTTTCTACATTCAAATATGCCTTTATTTTTAATTTCTTCTTTAAATAAAATTTAGTTTATAGATCTACATTTCATACATTCAACATATCATTTTTTTAAAAAGTCAGTATTTTTAAGCTCTACATGTATACTGCTGAAGATACTTTTCTCATAGCTTCGGGACAAACGGACAAAAAAACAGACAGAAGTGCGCACATGGGCTTTAATATTTTAGGATTTCAGACTATAACTGGTACATAATTAGTCATCTTTATGCCAGTGACAGGACTGTAATTAAATGCAACTGCTTTTGTAAGCAAGTAAAACTTTGGAAATTTTGAGAAAGTTTTGTACTATTATCCACACCACTACGAGAGTTTTAGAGTTTCCAAATGCTTTATTAACTAGAATTAAAGACATTAATTCAAACATGATGTATTAAACATTTTAGTTGGCAAGCATTAAGACTACTTACTTGCAGAATGAATCATTAAGGCGTATTTTAAGTACACCAGACTCATTGCATTTGACACATTTTTGCTCTCTGTTGTTGCTGAAAAAATGGAAAAGTTAACAAAAAATACTTAAAAAAAAAATTTTTAATCAAAATTCTAGCATCTAGCTCTGGTTAATTTTAAATGACCTAAACTAAGCTATGGCCTACTAAAAGGATAATGTAGAGACTATAAGCTGAGGAGGGTTTCATTAAAACATTTTGCTAAAATGATAGTAAAAAAAAACTATGTAGATTTAATCTCTATCTTACTAGTGCGTACGCTTCTTCTAAATAAGATCCTCACAATTTTTTTAAAATTACATGGGCAGGAAATTCTTAATATCTCTTTTTAAATGGTTTGACACCATCAGATAGTAATAATTTATTTAGTCAAGCATGCTGACTGGTATAAAATAAGGACAAAATTACCTTTTATCTCGGATCAATTTTACAGGTACTTGTTCCCCATCCTCTTCTCCATATGCTTCACACATTTCTTTAACCACTTTCTTTTCAGCCTGGATTATTCCACTGTAGATCTGAATCTATGCCTATATTATTACAAATGAAGACTGAGAAGTAGACAAACTCAGAGATTAAATATTTTAAATTCTTGTGAAATGTTATTAAATATATTTTAATGCATCTAGTAATCTTATTTCTACAGATTGAAAATCATTAATCATTAAGTTTTGTAAGACTAAACAAAATTTGAAATAGAGTAAAAGTGAAAAAGGCAGTAGACATAGAGGTAAAAGCTAAACTAATGTAGTTTTTGGGATTGTCCATAAGCCTTATGCATAGTATTAGGCTTGTCTACCTATAGAGACTTAGTGTTCCTTTCAGGCATTTCTTCTCTGGGGGGGGGGGGATTTCAACAGAATTTGTATATATAGGTCTATAGTCTATATTCTTTCACCAGTGTCCCCTCCCCCTATCCCTGTCCCCACAAGTTTCATGTGTCCCCCATCCTGAGAAAAAGTATGCAAGAAACACTACTTAGAATCTAGATCTACATCCAATCAGATCTACTTCGAGTACTTTGAAGATCTAATATAGATTCAGAGTCTTACTAGAATCTAGTTAGTAAGCAGAAATCAAGATCTAGAATTGGCTTACTTTACTACACGGTGATCAGTCACAGTGTGACGGGTGTTGGTAAATTGCGAGACGCGAAACAGCGAGTCTGTAAATTGTGAGAAGGGTACAAAAACCACAAGTCCCGTGACATTTTTATTGACATATTGCAAGAAGGGTATGAAAACCACAGGTCATGTGACATTTTTGCCTCGCATATTACCCCCCACCAATACTTACACTGCAAGTAAAATGCGAAAATGTCTGAAAAAATTATACCGCACCCAATTTACAAAGAACTTTGATTTGATGCAGACTTCAAAGACATTTAGTTTGTAACTATATTGTTATAATGTCCAATTTTTTGTCACTTGAAGTGCTGATGAGTTATCTACTTCTTTCTTTTGTGTCAACTCAGAATACAGAATAGAAAACCACCTTGTTCAAAACCGCCCGAAATAACCCATTTGAAAATTAATACAAAATTTGTTTCTGTCAAGTACCAATAGATCTAGAATCAAGATCTAAAAAATCTAGATCTTCTAGATGTAGATCTAGAATCTAGTATGTGTGTCGACCTATTTATACTAGATCTAGATGACTATTTAGTATTTAATTATACAAGAGTTGTATTATGATAGTATTATCATTTAAAATACATTTAATTTATGATTTTATTAACGGACATTGGCCGGTATCCAGAGGCGTAGCGACCCTTCCCGGCGCCCGGGGACAAACTTTTCGATTTGCACCCCCCTCGTGATTTCGATTTGCACCCCCCCCCCCCAACCTTTCAATTTATTTTTCCAACCCATTTTGGCGCCCCTGAGGTCAGCGCCCGGGGACATATGCCCCCCCCCTCGCTACGCTACTGCCGGTATCTTAACTTAAGACTTAAGTTAACTTAACTTACTTAACTAAGAAAGCTAGAAATCGAGATCTAGATTCTAGATCTAGATCTAGATCTAGATCTAGAATCTAGATCTGATCTAGATCTAGATCTAATAAATAGTAATATCATCTAGACATTCTAGAATCTCTAGATCTAGATTCGGTAAAATCACGATATAGCGTCGGAAATTATTGGGTAATGTTCGTTGAGTTTCGGTAACATTTGTTACTGTAAACCATAGTTTATTTGACCGGTGAAATAAAAATAAAGTCAAGTGCATTAAATTAATGTTTTAACTTAATTTACAGTTTAATTGACAGAAAATTAATAACAGATAGAAAATCTAAATATTATTAATAAACTCGAGTGTAGTAATTAATTATTTTTTTTTAAGAAACATAAAAAACCTGCAGAAGATTTGCGACAACCAGCTCTTGTTCTGTTAGTAAATAAGACGATTAGATTAACTAAAGTTAAAAGTAGTAAGAATAACTAGAATAATGTTTAGTAGCAGCAATAATTAGCACAAACACTTAAAATAATTAGAAATACAAAATAATTAGCAAAACAGTATTTAAAATGCAACTAAAATCAATCCTTGCACAGTTTTAAACATTATGTATTAAAAATAATATGGCGGCAAATAAATGATGGTTTACAGTATTTCCGGTGGTTTCCGGAACGGCTCGACAGACTACGCCATGGTTTTACTGTTTTTTACTGCTGTACAGTTCCGGAATAATAACCGACGCTATATCGTGATTTTACCCTAGATTCTAGATCTAACTAGATCTAATACTCACTGTGTAAACCCGTACTAGACTAGACTAGATCTAGAATAAACAATCTCTAGACTAGACTTAGAATCTAGATTTCTAGATCTAAATCGTGTGGTGGTGTATGTCTAGATGTGACGGTTTCTCCAAATACCGAGTAACTTAGAAAGATTCTTTTTGCTCAGTGTTACCATTTATCGAGATGGTTGGTGTCCTGCGGTTTAGTAGTTAGATTTAGTAGCGTCGCACCTACATTACATTAGAACATACACAGCACCCTGACACTCTAAACGGCTAGAACAAAAGGGTTCCCGATTAATGGATCCATTATTAGCCTATTATAATTATATGTATTTAATAATATATTTCCACCGCATAGATTAGTCGTCACACACCCACCCAACCCATAGGCCTACTTTCCACACACTCTCAATAAAGTCAGAGTCGACCTGAGTTGGTGGGAACCATTTTCAAAGGCCGTAGTGTATATACTATATACCCTCAACCCGCTTACCCATGTGGTGGGCGTTCCCTCTCAGAGAGATGGATGATCCCCCCCCCTTCCACATTCAAACACGTAGAGGGTGGGTGAGTGGTTGACCCATCTTCGTTTCACTTAAAATTTAAAAAAACAATTGAAGAAATGTAATGATAGCACTAGAATCCCCCATACAATCTATGTTATAATAAACTTAGATGTGTTAGGGTTAGTGTTATGAATGTCAGATGTTAAAATATGTCCAAAGCTCTGACAAAGTGGGTTATTTTTCAATAAAAACAAACAACCATAATAATAAAACACGAGATTCTAGACATAATTTTAATGCTAACACATACAATACATAATAAAGTGAACCATGCCTCTCTCTCTCACACACACACTTATCTGTCAATACTGGTTATGTTGCACAACTGTGTACACAATGTTGTACTAACTGTATGTACATATACATATCACAATTTGATAATATTTTAGTAGGATATGGCCTAGTTAAACCAGATAACTGTTAGGGTTAAGGTTAGCAATTTAAAAAGCAGAGATGGAAGATTTCAAATGATTAGAAATCAGGAAATCAACATTGCTCATAATACTACTTTTAATGTGATTATCAAAGAAATATTTGAATAAATATTGGCCTAGTCCTGTGATTCCTATATACCCTCTTTGTAAATGCCCTATTACTAGATCTATAATACAAATCATTGAAGTTGAGCTAAGGATAGAGAAACTTGTTTAATCAGATTGCATGCCTAGATATCAGTTATTAAATATTTTTTAAAAAATAATAGAACCAGCCTTGGAATAACAAAATAAAATAAAAACTGCAGGCCTACCATTCTCATTTATTACCAAGAAACTATTTTTAATTTAAATATTTAAAAAATGGTTTAACTTTATCTTTTCTAAAATTTTAATACATCAGTATTACCATAACCATTTATTTTCTGCAAAAAGTAGCAGAAAATATTTTAAAATGTTAACCAGAATAAAGGCAAAAGATAACATTTTGACATGGGAAACATTTTTATCATTTGCATTTTAGCATAAGAAAATACTATTAAATAAAAACCAAATTTAGGAAATCCTGTCTCACTATTCACTAATTGCTATGACATGAAAAATCACTGACTGACTAATAAATTCAGACGTAGAGATGTAGCTTCAAAAGGTAGAATTGCTATAACAATATAGGAGAATATATATAACCATACAAACTGTTACACATTGAAAGCTTGAACATACTGGCCACACAATAAAGTGTTAAAATCATACTATAAATCATACTATAAGTTATAAGTTTAACAAAATGAGACTGATCACATTCAGGCAATAACCAAACCTTAAACAGTGTTTCAAAGTAACAATGTTATCACTTTGAAACTGTTTAAGAATTATTCTTACTTAATTACATGCACCTTGGTTAAGTACCACATTTTTAACAAAATGGGACACCAAAGTGTGTGGGAAAATCCGAGTCTTGTAGTGTGAATCAGCACAGAGACTGATGTCAATTCCCTGCCTGCAAGTCTACAATGGCAGGCTAGGGAAGTGCTGAAGTAGTGGCAGATCCACTCCATAAGTGTATCAAATGTGTCAATACTGTGGCTTTTTGTATGCAATATTTTGCCCATCATTTTGTTCAGAGTATATTCTTCTTTATTAAATTCTAGCGACACCTTGCAGTCATGTGAAAAAAATATGGTAAAAGAATCACATTCATTAGATTAAATCTTTTCAAAAATTCAGTTCACCTCAAAGTTTTTTAACATCAATATCAGAGTACTGTCATTGCTTAAATTTTTAGTCACTAGTTTTTAACTCTTTGCCAACATTTTTACAACTTTTTAAAATAAGAAAATATTCATTCATTAACACCCAAAATCATGTAAATTGATAATTATATCAAAGGAAGTAACAATGGACAGCTTGTTTATTCTTACCAACAAGCTCGGTAATCAAATGCTTATTAAAGAATATTCAGCTTTTATACATTTGTTAAAACATTATAGCTTTCTTTTCATAGATTGCAACTCATTTTCTGTTAGCTAATGAAAGACATAAATTTTGGAGAGAAAAAATTTGAAAAGTTAGAGATTAAATCTGTATGATTATTTCTTTCAAATTAACCAATGCTTTTCACATTGCACTAAAACATGTTTCATCAAAAAATATTATGCAAAAAGTTTATCCAACTTAACAGTCATATACTTGTTTTTATACAAACACATTTTCCTCTCCAAAACTATATCACTTTTATGAAACTGCCAAAATAATTTTATATACCAGTATTTTTTTCTTATAATTTGAAATTTATAGTTCATTAGTCGTACAATGCATATTTGTTGGATAATTCTTTCTTAAATTCTAGAGAAGAAAAAATATACCCAAAAGTAATGATAAAATTGCATCTTTAAATCTTTTTACTAATGAAACTTGATCATGTGACTAGGATTTACCAAGTTTAAAATAACTTTTCAACATATGTTAAAATGGTATAAAAGATGTGGCTCAAGCGAAAAAAATAATCACACATTTCAGGTGTTAAGCATTAAATATTTTTGTTTCTTTATTTCTAAGTTGGCCTTTGTGTATACTTGTTTAATAATAACTTCAAGTACCCTGTAACCACCATGTGTGCTATATTCACATTTAGATTATATTTCAAATTTTCAATTATCACCCAATCTGATACTCAAGATACTTCATAGCTACACAAGAAAACAGCAATTATATGATATAAAAAAAACGTTAAGGACTAAGTAATGAAATAAGTATTCAAAAGCTTAACTAAGCAACTTAAGTCACAAAGAAACTATAAATATGTTATTTTTTAAAAATACTACATTATATTATTCCTTGAAAACACCAATATTTATGTGAAAAATTCATTAAGGTAAAAGCTATGTGATTTTAATGTAGAAGATGAATAAAAAGTGAAACTGTTTTATAATCAGATCTGTTTTGGCACTAGGAAAATTTAAATGTTCAGTAATGATGATAATATCAATTGTGTGTGTCATAATGATAATGATGGACACCATAAATTTACAACTCTAGGTGTTGATAGGTTTAAAAATGTCACTGTTAAGTATATAAGACATTCATGAGCCTTCAAATCTAATACTTAAAATATATCTAACCTTTTGTAAAATGTATCAAATTATATTGGTGGAAGACTGACTGTTAACTCTTGTCAATTATTCAAATTTAAAAATCTAAATGATTTACTAAAAATATCAAATTGTTTACACTTACTTCAATTTAAATACATCAAAATGCTGTTATAATTAATATAATTATAATTCACATTTGTGAATAAATACACAAGATTCCTATGGGGAAATTCAACATACTTCAATAATCATAACATTGCAAATATTTACAATAACTATGCATTATGACACAACCAATGTTATAACTAAGCATGCTTTAAAATTATAATTTATGTTTATATACAAAAATGTAGTTTTTAAAATGGCTAAATAAAAAAGACAAAACTCCTATAACAGCAAATTTTTGTATTATAAACAGCAGATGTTTGAGCGGTATCATTCTATCCTGATGTTAAATGAGCACTACAGAAAATTTATTTGTAGAATTTAATAATGCTAACATTGACATTACAATAACAAAAATAAAAACCAACCAAATAACCTTTGACTTGAGCTAATGTAATTAAACCTTCATACTAACAATAGGAGTGTTAATAAATGTAGGTTATCTATTTTAAATTAATTATTTTTTGCAAAAAAGTTAAAGATAGGATATAACTCAAGTTTATCTGCAGACATAAAGCAAGTTCAGGCCACAATTGTAACTGCATCAAAACCAGAAACTAGGACTAACAAACACTAAAATAAATTTTAGCTTTGTAAATTATTTCATTAATAATACTTGGGGAGGGGAACGAATTTTTACAGTATCTTGAATTAAATTTGGACATAATGCTCTTATATTCAAAAAGATGAAAAATAACAGAATAATCAATAATATCTTTTGTATCATTATACACTTAAAAACTCATTTTCAAATATTTAAAAATTAACCTTAAATACTGAGATGATGGAATAATGACACACTGATGCTTGTGCTGGTTTCCAAGAAGGAAATCTTGGAAATATGAGAGTAATTAAAATCTTTAAAACAACAGTGACCATTACAAATGGGTAATGCAGGAGGGATCAGGGAACACTTACCACTTAGTAAGCAAATCACAATTAGTGTCATTCTAATTATTAAAATGCATCAGACTCATTAAAAGAAAAACCTGGTCAATCAAGATATGTAAAAGACACAGTAAACAAAAATTCCTGGGTGGGGGCTAGGAGTTATCCCCTTCACAAAGAAAATGAATGACTTTCTGTGGTAATGGCAGTGCTGAAAGTTGATGTTTAGACGTTGTCTGTAGAATCAGATCACGACAAGCATTTTGTAAGGAACTCACTGTAAACAAAATATAAAGAATTGTTTTCTTTACAAAATTCTATATGATGAACAATATTGCATGCAATAAATATTTTTGCACTACATTCAAAAAGTCTACACCCATAAAGCACACAAACAATAGTTAACTAAATATGAGACAATATTTTTACCATTAAAAAAAGTAGATCTAGACTTTTTTAATGTAGTGCAAAAATATTTATTGCATGCAATATTGTTCATCATATAGAATGGTAAAAATATTGTCTCATATTTAGTTAATTATTGTTTGTGTGCTTTATGGGTGTACAATGAAAAAATATTTCCAACAACCAAGGCAGCAATATTTCATTAGTTTACAATAATAACTCTAAAAAAGCATAATAATCTATCACATTGTTAGTGTCTATCTCGGCTCTAGGATTTGAAGAGAAGATTAATGAACAGCTGCTCACCTGTATTCGCTACCAACTATTATTTTTCCAATTTCATTTTTGTAATCTTTATTTCAACAATGTATGACTAATTTACTATGTAATTAAGTGACAAAGGCAGGGTTTTGTTTGAGGGAGAGGAGGAGGGAGAAGGGGTTCAGAAAATAAAATTACATATACATGTGTGAGTTTATTCCCTTACATACGCTTATACTGACCTAAGTAAGATTATAAAAACCCTCTAAATGAACTATAAACCTTTCTGTTGAGCAATACTTCATAATAAAAAAAAATAATGATTATATTTACCTTTATAAAGTTCAATCAGGCGAATCTGTTTAGTAGTCCCATAAACATCAACCACAGCATATAACGGAGCTGAATCCCCATTTAAAGGTATGTGTTCATCACTTGGACCCTGATCTTCACCATTGATAATAAAATGCATGCGAGCAAAAAACCCAGTCTCATCAGGGCAGTACATAACTCCAATTCTGGAACCAACATCTGTTGCAAGTATCAGTTTTTTTGCAGCTTTTAATGACGGTTCTTCCCCTTCAAACGAAGCCTGACCATTTGAACCATTAACAAATGTAGACCTAAATAATGAATAGGACGGCTGTAGCATAGAGCGTCTTACTCTACCACATGATGTGCTAATAACCTCGCTGTTTCCGAGAACAGAAGTGTATGGTGTTTGAAGTGTTGACACCGCCCGTTCAGGGCTGTGGTACTGAAGTCTATTTCTTGACTTTGTTACAGCTGAAACCCAACATCTTCCAAGTTGGGCGAGGTCAGGCAATGCATATTGAGGCAAGCCATTTTGTTGTTTTGCAGGATCTACCTGTAACCAATATGCAAGTAATATGTAAGGAATGTAAAAGAATAATCTGATTATTAATATAGAATAAAAATGCCTGAAGAAATAAATAATCATGAATTTCAAATACCTCAGTAAGTCCAATCCTCATATGACCACTCCATCCTCTCTCCGTCTTCTCTATCTCAACAAGGAAAATTTCTCCAGGCTGTAAAGGTTTTTCACTAAACACCAAGGCGTGAGCGAAACTTACTTCTCTTAATGCTATTGTGTTATTTTGAAGAAGGCGAATATTTTGACCATGAGACTTATGAAACCTCCTCACAGGCATCTCCTATAATAGCTGGCTGTAAAACAAATGAAGAATTTGTATTTAAAATAAGCTGCATGTTATAAAATGACATTTTTTAACAGTGTTGACAGTTGATTATTTTTTATCTAATAAAGTCAGTTTAAAAAGCTTCATGGGAATACTCCGAGTAATACTCCTATTAACATAAATGTGCATTAATCCTTTAAAACACTTTCTTCCATTACTTTTAATACTGGTATAACTTAGTACCATCAAATTGTAAGAGACTACTTTTCGGCTATTGATATGTACTGCAGCAAATAAAAAAACGACCTCTCCAATTACAACAGCTTCATGGATTCTCAATAAGTGATTAAATTACTAAGAATTGAATTTTTTTTAAACAGGCCCTATATAAAATAAAAAACATTTCTTTCTAGCTCAAATAGTATATTTAAATACATTTTTGTGCTTGACTATTGCATTGTCGGTATAAATTAGCATAGCCTTTTTTACTGGCAGTTGCATTTTATTTAAATTTATTGAGAATGACAAAGAACTTTTATATACTTTTTTAACTAAATAAAAATGATACAGTGTACGCTTACTTACTATGTTGGATCCCTACCCTACGCTTACAATGCTACACATGGTCTATTGATAAGCACTAGTGATTTAAAATAAGAAATGTTTTTATTTAGGCCTGAATAGAGTAGATAAATTATTACATTGTTGAAAAATAAATGTAAACTTCTTGAGCAATGCAATATGTATCAAAGATGCTGTTTATTTTAGGTAGGTGAAGTAAATAAGGGCTAAAGTAAATTCATTCTACTAGCTTTTATGGGCCTAAATGATGCGAGTTTTTTTTTAGTGTTTGAAAATAGATTCTCAACATGTAGGCTAACTATTAACAACATAAGTAGAACTTGACATGATATAAAAAAAACTTGATGTTCTTAGTCTAATGCCGAAGTTGTAACTTGCTATAAATATGTGTGTGGGGGGGGGGGGGAAGGGGGAATATTTATACCAGTAATATATTATAGGCCTATATAGCCTGTTTATTTTATACCAGTAATAGAATCTTCTTAAAAAAGGTGTACGATTGCTCATTGTTAACTTATAACAAAACTACACACATGGCTTGCTAAAGTTAATGCTAACCCTACAAAATTAGTCGAGATTACAATACTACTTAAGTTACTAACAACCCAACACACCTATTTTTGAGAGAGTCTAGTCTAGTATCTAAAAAAATCATCTGGATATGGATCTACCTCCTAATCTTCTACTTCAGTACACTTGTTTTGAAAAATAAAAATTAGTGAATTAGAATAAAATTAGAATAATAAAGATTAAGGAATAGGCCTAATGATATAAAATCAGAAATGGAGATATTTACTTTTAGGGCCTATATTTAGTAATAATATTATTTTTTAAAAACTGATCAGAATATCATTGAATATGCCTACTGATTGTGATTTATTGGCCTATTTTTACTATTTTATTTTTAATTTTAGGCCTAATGCTTTGCTAATGAATTAATTACAATCAACAATGTTAACTGAATTAAGCCAAATACACATTTCTAATCAATTGAATAAATCAATAATTTCACTTATTCAGATATCGGTGACCTGGTTCAAACTCGTTATCACAGGACTGACTCTAGATCTAGATCTAGATCTAGATTCTAATAGTTTTTAATAAGTTTTTACTACTGACCGACCAGTTGTGATGAGTGACTGACCGAGCCAGCCGCCAGACGAATCAACAAATTTAAACCACAATAAAAGCTTTTGAATTATCTTAGAGACGTCTCAGAAATTTTGAATTGTCAATTAATCTAATGGCTAAGCTTCTTAACGTAAATGTAACTAATGAGCATATTTGTAAACATAATCAATGCTACTAACTTATCAGATCTTAGCCTTCGCTGACATTTCTAAATGTAGATGATGATATATGCTTCACTGGTGTTCAGGGTTGCCAGATCATTTATTAAATTGTCTCACAATTTCTAAAATCTCTTCTATCTAGAATCTAGAACTAGAACATAAAAAGCCAAACATTTTTTTAAGGTTGACAAAAGAAGATAATTGTTTATTCGGATGAATAATCAAAATGCCATATCATCTAGAAAATGGCTAGAAAATTAAGAATGCTTGGCTTATATTAAGTTGTCATTTTTTTTTTAATTTAACTATGGTGGATTATTTTTGACAATATTTTTTAAACGCTGAAGGAGTTAAAATATTAATCTCATTCTCAAGATACCCAAATGCGCCAACTATACTTCTAGATCGAGTTTTTTTACGATTGCTTTGCTTAAAATTAAATTAGTTTAATACTTGTAGCTTTTGAAGGCTAGTTATAAATAAATAATAATAAACTATAGAAAATATTATGGGGCATAATTTTTAGTTTTAAATTTCCAATTTTTTAACAGTGCCTGACATGGAGACATAAATTTGGTCCATTTAAGTCTAAGAGTGAGAGTCTTATCGTTGTAATTGAAAAGGTTTCGCACAAATTTAAATAGTCATAACTCTAACTGCGAATAGAATGCCTTAATTTTTAAAATAAAATTTCAAGACAGCGTATAAGACAGTCTAGATCTGTGTTCAGTCATAGAAAGTCTGGAATGCAGAGGCGTATAGCGACCCCTCTCGGCGCCCGGGGACAAACTTTCATTTTGCCCCCCCCCCTCCCCATATATTTTTAATATATTTAATTATAATTCAAAACTGCAACTATAATGTTCTTTTAATTATGTTTTCCAACCCATTTTGGCGCCCCTAGGGTCGGCGCCCCTGGGAACATATGTACCCCCCCCCCCCACCCCCGTCGCTACGTCTCTGCTGGAATATGCATGCAGTGTTTCTATCAGGCATCTCTTCGATTAACCGTGCGCCCCCCCCCCCCCCCCCCCCCCCCCACTAAATAGCATTTCTAGAGCAAATAAAATGTACACTTTTTACCAGTATCCAACGCCTTTCTCTCCTCCCCCCCCCCCCCCTCGAAAGTTTCAAGTGCCGCCCCCCACCCCCTAGAGAAAAATCTGAAAAAAAAAACCCACCGTTTATATGGTATTTAGATCTAGATGCAATCCTCTTGCGGTAATTGTTTTTGAAATTTGAAATTTATTTTTAGAACTATTAAATACGTAGATCTAGACAGAAGGACTACACAGTGGACACAATACATGATCTTTTCCCGCTCGTACCCAAGCAAGACACACGGGGAAGATAAACTTCGTGTTTCAATGACCTCGGCATAAAAGGGGATAGTGTGGTTAGTACTATGCCCAGTCGCCTTAGTTTCCCAAACTTGACTTAGGTACCAAGCAGAGCAGGATGCATATTACACTATTTTAACTTGCATTAAAATAGTCATGTCGATGTCGTTGGTTTTTTTTCCAGGTAACGAAACAGACTTAGTTGTTACGATTTATATATATATATATATATATATATATATATATATATATATATATATATATATATATATATATATATAGGCCCTATATATATATATATATATATATATATATATATATATATATATATATATATATATATATATATATATATATATATATTATTCCTCGCTTTCAACAAAGAAATGAATGTTCGACAAGGTTTTTATAATGTTAAAAATTGAGGAAGAGTAGGTTGTTGTTTTTTTTACATTTAAAAAAAACACTCTCAAACGATTTTAATTACTGTCCAACTGTATAATTCACGTCAATATTAACCATCATTAGAACTCTACGTCTGTAGCGGCGAACTGGTTATTGGTATTGAAACAGTATATATATTTTAAACATTGGAAGATCTACACATTGTCAGTGTCATTGTCCTAGTTAAAAGGGAGAGAAAGCGAAAGTAAATTTGAAATATGAGATATTCTTATATGACCTCCCTTGTTACAAGTATAATATATGTTACAGTCAAAGCCCGAAGTGCGGCCAAAGCCCGCATTGGCCGGCTTTGGCATTTTTTTATGGTCAGTACAAAACGACTAAATGCAGTGTTTATTCCAGACTTTTTTTCTCCGGGGGCGGACGGGGCGGGGACGTACTGGTATAAGTATATATTTTCAATATAAATTCCTTTTCCTTCTTTGGGTGGGGGGGGACTTCCTTTGGGGGTGGGGGGTGGGGGCTCCGGGATGATGTGGACAGTGCGAAGACTGGGGTGCGCGTGAAATTAAAGCATGTGGATTGTATTGTTACTTTAACAATAACGCGAATTTAGTTACACTGGCCGTTAGCGGTACGGAGACTTCAGGAGACCGACGCCGGTGCATTGGTACTCGGGGGGACCGGTAGGTGGAGGCGATTCCGTTCGGTAGCGCTCATGTACACGGGCTAAAGAGGCTCACCGACATTAGTTGGGGAGAGCAAACTATCCTCCCCCATCACATTTTTATATAGTAATTTACGTAGCCGGGCGTCCAGTCGAACAATTGGTGTACAAACTATTTAAATCATACATTAGTCTGTAGATGGTGTGTGTTTGTGTGGTGTTGGTAGATGGGGTGTGTGTGTGTGTGTTGGTAGATGGGTGTGTGTATGTGTGTGGTGTTGGTAGATGGTGTGTGTGTGTGTGTTGGTAGATGTGTGTGTGTGTGTGTGTGGTCTTGGTAGATGGGGTGTGTGTGTGTCTGTTGTGTTGGTAGATGGGTGTGTGTGTCTGTGGTGTTGGTAGATGGGGGGTGTGTGTGTGTGTGTTGGTAGATGGGTGTGTGTGTGTGGTGTTGGTAGATGGGTGTGTGTGTGTGGTGTTGGTAGATGGTGTGTGTGTGTGTTGGTAGATGGGTGTGTGTGTGTGTTGGTAGATGGGGTGTGTGTGTGTGTCTGAGGTGTTGGTAGATGGCGTGTGTGTGTGGTGTTGGTAGATGGGGTGTGTGTGTGTGTTGGTAGATGGGGTGTGTGTGTGTCTGTGGTGTTGGTAGATGGTGTGTGTGTGTTGGTAGATGTGTGTGTGTGTGTGGTGTTTGTAGATGGGGGGTGTGTGTGTGTTGGTAGATGGGGGGGTGTGTAAGTGGTGTTGGTAGATGGGGTGTGTGTGTAGTGTTGGTAGATGGGGTGTGTGTGTGTTGGTAGATGGGGTGTCTGTGTGTCTGTGGTGTTGGTAGATGGTGTGTGTGTGTTGGTAGATGGGTGTGTGTGTGGTGTTGGTAGATGGGGTATGTGTGTGGTTTTGGTACATGGGGGTGTGGTGAGTCTGTGGTGTTGGTAGATGGGGTGTGTGGTGTTGGTAGATGGGGTGTGAGTGTGTGTCTGTTGTGTTGGAAGATGGCGTGTGTGTGTGGT